>NW_015507299.1:774-11250 GCF_001515645.1 Sinocyclocheilus grahami | reverse complement strand
CAGACAACCACCGGGACAAGACCACAGGAACCAGATGAGTCCTCTGCACAATGTGACATTGCTGCAGCCTGGAATTGAACTGCTGGTTTCGTCTGGTCAGAGGAGAACTGGCCCCCCAACTGAGCCTGGTTTCTCCCAAGGTTTTTTCTCCATTCTGTCACCGATGGAGTTTTGGTTCCTTGCCGCTGTCGCCTCTGGCTTGCTTAGTTGGGGACACTTCATTTCCAGCGATATCATTGACATGATTGCAAAGATACTATTTAAACTGAACTGAGCTGGATGATGACATCACTGAATTGAATGATGAACTGTCTTTAACTGAAAAATGAGTGTTTACGATTGTCATTTTGCATTATTGACACACTACTTTCCTAATTAATGCTGTTCAGTTGCTTTGACACAATCTGTATTGTTAAAAGCGCTATATAAATAAAGGTGACTTGACTTGACTTTGCATACAGATGATACTTTTTTTCTTTTAAAGAGGAATATTTGAAGGAAAAAAAATTGTTAAAACTACAATATAGTTTTAACTATATTGTATCGCTTCCGGCTTCGCTACCGTTCGGACGTTTTTGCTTACTGCTCTGCGCTAAACTGCAGTTGTTAAACCCCTTCTGAAAAAGAGAAATCTTGATAACACCATATTGAGCAACTATAGACCAATATCAAATCTTCCTTTTATAGGAAAGATTATTGAAAAGGTAGTCTTTAATCAGCTGAACAAATACTTAAACTCAAATGGATACCTGGACAATTTTCAATCTGGTTTCCGACCGCATCACAGCACAGAGACAGCACTCATTAAGATAATAAATGATATTCGCTTAAATTCTGAATCTGGCAAAATATCAGTGCTGGTACTACTAGATCTCATTAAGACATTAGTCAAACATTAGCTAAAACATTAGTCACATTTAAATGCAGACTCAAAACTCATCTGTTTAGCTGTGCATTTATTGAATGAGCACTGTGCGATGTCCGAACTGATTGCTCTATATTATATGTATAATCGTCTTCTTAAATTCATTTTAAACCTCTTAAATCAAAGTTTTTAAATTCCTTGTTTTATTGTTGTGCTTATTGTTTTTATTTTATTTTATGTAAAGCACTTTGAATTACCATTGTGTATGAAATGTGCTATACAAATAAACTTGCCTTGCCTTGCCTTACAAGTTTCCTTTAAAG
This sequence comes from Sinocyclocheilus grahami, assembly GCF_001515645.1. Classification (NCBI taxonomy): domain Eukaryota; kingdom Metazoa; phylum Chordata; class Actinopteri; order Cypriniformes; family Cyprinidae; genus Sinocyclocheilus; species Sinocyclocheilus grahami. Next base: position 10,062 of record NW_015507299.1, on the reverse strand, counting down.
GGAACTTCGAACTGCGTCCTCAAGAGGTTGCTATGGGGAACGCCTTCGGCGTGACCGGTGTCTTAAGCATACATCTAAACACGACAATAACATTGGCCGGCGACAGCCTATGACACCATTACCGGCGCGACCACAGTATAAAAGGGCACCGGAAAAAGGCGTCATCATCTTCTTCATCTTCACTGACCATTTGTTTATGTTAGCAATAAGCTAAGCACGACTAGGAGTGCATGTTATCTTGCTAGAGTCATGCCAGGTTGTTGGGCCACCTTCTGTCCCCCCCTGATATGTTGCTCTTATTATTAAGCTTGTAGTGCTCCCCTCACTCTAGAGGGTAATCTATGAGCACGCTACAAATCGAGTGTTCATGTCCCCCTCTTGAGAGCTGGTGCTACGCTCCTTCAAGTTATGGATGAGCATAATGCTCCGGAGCCTGTCCTGTGACTATTATGGTTGAGTTGGCGATGCTCCCCTCATATGGAAGGTTTCTTTTTCAATGAGGTACGCCATTTTCAATCCACATGGGCTCTGAGCATGCGGACTCCCACTGAATTAAGTAACTGCTCCCTGAGTGTGCTACATTCACATAGGGTTTCTAGGCCTGTCTAAGAAACAGCCTCGGTGACCCCTTAGTAACATTGTTTCTAGAATTGGTAAGTGCACACGCTGAGCTTCTGTGCACTTTCTAAAACCCACATTGTGGTAAGTGTGCATGCTAAGCATTCTGCACACTTTTCTAAAATCCTGTATGGTATGGGTTACGTGCTGCCAGCCTCGTTCCCTTTCTCCGGTTTTCACCTTGGGCCCCACTCTAGTCAAGTCAAGTCACCTTTATTTATATAGCGCTTTTAACAATACAGATTGTGTCAAAGCAACTGAACAGCATTAATTAGGAAAATAGTGTCAATAATGCAAAATGACAATAGTAAACACTAATTTTTCAGTTAAAGACAGGTCATCATTGAATTCAGTGATGTCAACATCCAGCTCAGTTTAAATAGTATCTTTGCAATCATGTCAACGATATCGCTGGAAAAGAAGTGTCCCCAACTAAGCAAGCCAGAGGCGACAGCGGCAAGGAACCAAAACTCCATCGGTGACAGAATGGAGAAAAAACCTTGGGAGAAACCAGGCTCAGTCGTGGGGGCCAGTTTTCCTCTGACCAGACGAACCAGCAGTACGGAAAAGCTGGTTTCCTACACGCGGGTCTCGCTCCGCGATGGGGGGGGGGACGCCCCGCCAAGGATACTTATGTATCCTTGGTGTTACCTTCCTGAGCAGGCTGTTTGCTACCAAGGACCTCTCGAGTCAGTTCCTTTAGGCAAGCTCATGCAGAGCTGGCGGTAGCCCCATGGATGACAGGCCAGGGACTAGTTATTGTCCTAGATACTTGGCCGTATCCCCTTATAGGAATCTCTTTTGTTTCTGATTCCAAGCCTTCGAGCTCTGCCCTCTATACCGTTCCCCATAGCGATCTCTAGAGAACGCAGTTCAAAATTCCCTCGAAAGGGAACGTCTCAGGTTACGTATGTAACCATAGTTCCCTGAGAAACGAACGAGACACTGCGTCCTCTAGAAGCCTCACCATGCTTCAGATGCGAGCTTCAGACGAAGAAGCGGATTATACCGTGGTCACGCCGGTAATGGTTTCATAGGCTGTCGCCGGCCAATGTTATTATTATCATGTGCCCTCTAGAAGCTTGCATTCTGCAAGTGAATATTGCTTTATTGTGCCATCCCAAAGAGGCACAAAATCACTTACACAGACTTTTAACTCAGTCCGAGCAGCTGAGTCCTTAGCCATCTTCAAGAATCGGCTAAAACACATTTCTTTCATCTTTATTTGACCCTCTAACTCTAGGACTCTCTATTCTAATTATATTCTTTATAAAAAAAAATCAAAAAAACTTGCCTCGTAAAAAAACTAACACTTGCTTCTCTAATCTTTTTGTATTCTATCTATTTGTTTTCTTTTTATTTATTATACAATTAGCAAAAAAGGCCTCTAACACTAGCTTGCTCTATTCTTTTTCTATTCTATCTGTTTTCTTTATTAATTTATTATTTGATTTAAAAAACCTTGCTACGTGTACTGCATTAAGTTAACTGAGACTTGATATAATACTTGCATATCATTGCTCTTTTGTCGATTTTGATTGCTTCCATTGTCTTCATTTGTAAGTCGCTTTGGATAAAAGTGTCTGCTAAATGTCTAAATGTAAATGTTATTGTCATGTTTAGATTTATGCTTCAGACACCGGTCACACCAAAGGCGTTCCCCATAGCGACCTCTAGAGGACGCAGTATCTCGTTCCCTTCTCAGGGAACCATGGTTACATGCGTAACCTGAGACGTTTTTTTTTTTCTATCAACACAATTGCATACCTGAGTGCTGCAAATATTATTTTTCCAAAGCTTGCCTACCTGTAACTCTAAAAGTATTAAAGATATCTCAATATCATTCTGCATTGTCATTCTTAATAAACATTTCTATTGTAATCTTCATAAAAGACCCTGCATGGCTCAGTCGCATAGATATGGGGAGCCCAATGTGTCCAAATTTTGAATTTTACCTATTTTCAAGGCTCAAAAACCAAATGTAGGTCACTTTTCAAATAGCTGATACTTATTGTGTTTAAATAGAATGAAGAACAAATAATACTGAAACTAGAAATATATCTTGTTTCCCTCTATCAAAACAAATGCACACAACATATCAAACATTTTCCTGAAGTGTACATGTCTGTAACTCAATAGATTTTAAGGATATATTAAGATATATTGGGTGGTTTGTGATTGTCTTTTGTTTAAAGTGATAAAATATAAACTTAATTTCCACCATATATCCGATATTTTCTTTCAAACTAATTTGACTAATTTGATCATTCGCTTTAAATTTTAAATAACGTTTGCAGTGTGCGTACAGCTCGTTAGCATTCGTTAGCCGGTTAGCTTGTCATTCACGTTTCCATTCGCGTTTCTATTTGCATCTATTACCATTTTCTTTTTTTCTCTTGCCCTGTTTCTTTTCTCTCTCATGCCGGTTTTCATGAGTTCAACAAACAACAGTGGTAAGTCAGAATCATTCATCAATCACGGTGAGTAATGGCTTCTTCTCCTGCTATTGTTGTTTGCACCACTTGCCACATGTATAGTTTAGCTCTCTCTGTCGGCGACAAGAGATTCACATGTGATAAATGCAGGGAAATAGTTAGGCTGACAGAGAAGATTTCAGAATTAGAGACACGCATCCAAACTTTAATTGAGGACAGTAAGAATTTGAGGGCTGTAGATACGGCTTTGGATGCGACTAGCTCAGGGAGTCCTGTACATTGTTCGGTTCTGGTTACAGAGCCCATGCAGCAGGGTGACTGTGAGGCGGCATAGTCGCTCGTAAAAACACCACTCTTCTGCTCCGATCAAAACATCAAACAGGTTCTCCCCACTCAGTGATGCACCCGCTGAGAAACCTAATCAAAGTGCTCTAGTTATTGGTGATTCTATTGTACGGAACGTGAAAATAGAAACACCAGCCACCATAGTCCAATGTTTAACGGGAGCCAGAGCGCCTGACATCTTGGCAAATTTAAAAGTGCTGGCTAATGCTAAACGTAAATTCAGTAAGATTGTTATTCACATCGGCGCTAATGATGTTCGACTTCACCAGTCGGAGATCACTAAAAATAACATTAAAAAGGTGTGTGAACTTGCAAGCATGATGTCAGACACTGTAATATGCTCTGGTCCCCTCCCTGCTTACCGTGTCAACGAGATACATAGCAGACTGTTATCACTCAGTGGCTGGATGTCTAAGTGGTGCCCGCAGAATAACACAGGTTTCATAGACAATTGGAAGGGTTTTTGGGGCAGACCTGACCTGTTGAAAAGAGATGGTCTTCATCCCTCCTGGGGTGGTGCCGCTCTTCTCTCTAGAAATATGACACATAGTCTTAGAGTTTGTACTTTACTAACTGGGGCCCAGGTTAGGAAGCAGACAGACTGGCTAAACCGACCGCCTGCTATCCACCTCACGTCACAGAAGTCAGTTAATTCTCAGCACATATAGACCCTTTCACCTAGATATCACACTATAGAGACTGTGTCTGTTCCCCGAACTAGAAAATACAAAAAACCTCCAAACCAATTTAAGAGTAACAATTTAATTGATGTTCAACAAATAAAAAACAGATGTAATACGGATAAACAAATGATAAAGCTTGGCTTATTGAATATCAGGTCCCTTTCTACGAAAGCACTTTTTGTAAATGATTTGATCACTGATCATAACCTAGATGTGCTCTGTTTGACAGAAACCTGGCTAAAACATGATGATTACATTATTTTAAACGAGTATACCCCCCAAGATTACTGTTATAAACATGAGCTGCGTCCAAAAGGTAAAGGGGGAGGTGTTGCTACAATTTATATCAATATTTTCTCATAGGGCGGGCTTCAAGTATAACTCTTTTGAAGTAATGGTGCTTCATATAACAACATTCAGAGAAACAAGTGTTAATGATAAATCCCTTGTGATGTTTGTACTGGCTACTTGATACAGACCACCAGGGCACCATACAGACTTTATTAAAGAATTTGCTGATTTTTTTATCTGAGTTAGTGCTGCAGATAAAGTTTTAATTGTTGGTGATTTTAATATCCATGTTGATAATGAAAAAGATGCATTGGGATCAGGATTCATAGACATTTTGAACTCTATTGGGTTTAACCCTTTAGGCGCCAGGGTTTTTTGGAAAAATGCTGGATTTTGACATCAAGATTTCAAAAGCTTGTGGCTTGAAAGTGCTTAAAGATAGAGATCTAATGGAAATTAGAAAAATGTTGGGCATCACTGAAAGTTTATGTGGGGTGTAAATATACTTATCTAATTTGCATATTATGACGTTATCAGGGGGCAGCCCTCTTGAATGTCATAATATTCAGGAAATAATAGATATTGAATTGATGTTTGAACTTATTTGCATTTTTTTGTTGCTGTCTTTTTATCCTCATTCCAAATGTTCAGAAAAGAGGAAACCAACAATAAAACAGCAGAAAGTACAAAATTATTACTATACTACTATACTATATAGTAGTAAAACGCATGTGAACAGTAGCCTACTTTTTGATCAGTTCATCAGTAATATTCAGGAAATAATAGATATTGCCCTGCCACCCCCATCCCCGTTGGGCAAAGTGTCGAAATGATCACTTGTTTGTGCTTCATGAACACTCTCGTCTTGCACGGCGGCACCATTGCGCTCCAAAGATGTACCGGGAGAAGCGCGATTATTAGACGACCGATCGTCATTTCCAAAAGGCAAATATTCCCCTTCAGAGTCAGAATCGGCGAATAACATTCACAACACATCCTCATGGTACAACTTTTTATTAGCCATTTGGCGATTTTCTCTCACAAATCTCACAGCTTACCCGCACGCTATGAACTGAACTGCTTCCGCATCAATGACATGATAGCTCACTTGCGCTGCTCTTTACTCAAACACTTTGAATAGGAGCCCAGACAGCTGCTGACTCTGCGCCGGATCCATTTCCAACTGGCAAATCCGTGTTACAGTCACATCCGTTTCAGTTCTCTAACACCGATCCAGCCCGGGCTCGGTTTCAGTGGGCGGGAACTACTGTCGCAGAGTGGATCCGGGCCGCGTCCAAAACAAGCGCGTGCTTTTTTCGAGTCCAGAGCGAGTTCAGAACGTCAAAGATATTTTGCGGTTCACACTGCAAAATTTAGGCATCACAATGATGCTGAAAGTTCAGCTTTGATCAAAGCAATAAATTATATTTTGAAGTATATTAAAATAGAAAACCAGCAACTGAGTTCGAACCGGATCTGTCTTCAAACCGGCAAATCCGCATTACAGTCACACCCGTTTTACTGATCTAATACAGATCCAGCCCTGTTAATTTTCACGGTTGAAGTTTGCTGCATTGGGATGTTAGAGAGATGCTGTCATTAAAGGTTAATCCAAATGCCTTTAATTAAGGTTAAAGGTAGCTAAGACCTCCTGGGGGATTCTATAATTGGAGATACATTTGGCATTTCATAAAGTTAAGAAAACAAACTGTTCACTAACAGAAGTTCTTTCCAGTATCTTATTGAAAACATATTAGATTTTAATAATTCAGTGCTTGCCAAACACAAGTTACTTACTTTTTTTTAACTTTTAATGAAAAAACTTTGTCTTTATGGTATTAAGATTTGGCACCAAGGTTTGTCAACTCTGTATAGGACAAATTAGGCAATATATAGAAATAACAATAAATCATAACAGGAAAATTCCTTCTTGTATCATTAGACAAACAATCCTTACATTCCAACATTTGGAACTGAGATAATATTTCACCTTTGCAAACCTTAAAAATAAAATACCTATGTCTTCACAGAATTGTCTGCTTGGAGCAAATATTTTTCATCTGAAAATGTATTGTATATAATATCCAGTGAAAAAAAAAAGAAATGTTGTTGAAATATAAGGGTGTTTGAGATTTATGTTAATAATAATGTTTGAGATTTTAAACAACAATTGTATAGTTTTATTTGTGAAAATAGTAAACAGACTTGACCCTTTAAGTAACAGAATTGTAAAGTAACAGAATTGACAGAATTATCTGGTGGACTGTCAATTCTGTTACACTATTGTCAGCATTGTTACTCTACCTGTCACGAATCCGGTCCATGAACTTCCGTCTGTTTGCCATCAGAGGTCACCCTTCTCCCATTACATTGACTCTCACACCACACAGACTGTTACACATGACCCTGGACTGCATTTCCCATCAACCATTGCACTGATTACACGCACACAGCTGAATGCACTGATCACACACACACACACACACACACACACACACACACACACACACACACACAGCTGAATCCAATCAGACATGCTACATAAGCCATGGACTTCCTCTCTCTCACTGCCGAGTATTGTCTAGCGCTTTTCATTCTCCAAGTGTTAGCTACTTTACCAAGCCATTCCATGTTTATGTCCTGTTTGGTCTCTAGTATTGTTCTGCGTTTTCAACTCTCCTAGTGTTAGCTGCTATACGGAGCCTGTTTATTGTTTTAGTTTTGTCTTTTTCTTAGTTCCTAGTTTAGTTTAGTCTAGTCTTGCCTTACCTTGCCTGTTTTCCCGTGTATATATATCGCTGCCTTTGTTTTTGGATTGCCCTGTCGTTTTGCCGTTTGGACTCTGTTTGCCCATGCCTGGACCTTTTCGTGTGTTCCTGGATTTATCCCTCTAGTTTCGCTCTTTTGATTCTGTTCGCCGATCGTTGACCCTCGCTAGCTCTAGGATTATTCTTGTGTCTTGCCCGCCATATACCTGTTTGCCATTGTTCGACCCTGCCTGTATTTCTGACCTCTCTGCTTTAAATAAAGCTTGCAGATGGATCCGCACGTCTCGCGTCTCGTCAGCCCCGTTACAGAATACTCGGCCACACAAGGATCCAGCAGCTGTTCAAGTGGACATTGGCCAGGTATGGACACTGCAAGAATATTATTAGCCCTTAAACAAGGCCCGCGATCACTGGAGAACTATATTAGAGAATTTTTAGCAATCGCGCACTATTCAGATTTACCGGACTGTCTTTTGATAGTTTTTTTGTGATGGCATTAATCGACCTCTTAGGTCTAAGCTTAGAGGCGAGGGTCCACGTTCGTCTCTCGCTCAGTTTATGGATTATGCTTTGTTGACTCTGTTTACTGTGGGTGTCACGGAGGAAGAACACGACAAAGTGTCTGTGACTGAAATGGCGGCTGTACCAGAGTACACTCACAAAATGGCGGCTACAGAGGAGCCTGATCGCAAAATGGCGGACACAACAGCGCCCCGTTATTTCACAGCTGGTCTTCATGAATCAAGTCTAGTCACAGCTGATTCTCATGAGGCAAGTCTAGTCACAGCTGATTCTCATGAGTCAAGTCTAGTCACAGCTGATCTCCCTGAGTTCAGTCAAGTCACAGTTCATTATCATGAGTCTAGTCAAGTCACAACAGATCGTCATGAGTCAGGTCAAGTCACAACAGATCGTCATGAGTCAGGTCAAGTCACAGTTCATTATTATGAGTCTAGTCAAGTCACAACAGATCGTCATGAGTCTAGTCAAGTCACAACAGATCGTCATGAGTCAGGTCAAGTCACAGTTCATTATTATGAGTCAAGTCTAGTCACAGTTGATCTTCCTGAGTCGAATCTAGTCACAGTTGATCTTCCTGAGTCAAATCGAGTCACAGTTTATTATCATGAGTCTGGTCACGTCACAGCTGATCTTCACGAGGCAAGTCACGTCACAGCTGATCTTCACGAGGCAAGTCACGTCACCGCTGATCTTCACGAGGCAAGTCACGTCACCGCTGATCGTCCGGAGTCACGTCACAGCTGATACGTCACAGCTGATCATCCTGAGTCTCGTTACGTCACAGCTGATCATCCTGAGTCTCGTCAGGACACAGCTGATCGTCAGGAGTCTTGTCATGTCCTGTCTGTTGCACCCAGATCTTCAAGGTCAGTCTTTCGGTATCCCAGTCTGGTATCTAGTGTGAGGGATACACCACTGGTGTCTGCACGCACAGCTGGTATCCCCAAACCTACTCACTTTAACTCTTCTGTTCCTGAACTAATTCCTCTTTCTGAAGTGTTTCCCCTGATGGGGATTACTTTTTGGTGTGTTTGGGCTGCATACACCACCACAGAACTCCCAGAGGCGGCGGCGCCCACTATTAGGTCTCCAGAGGGGGAGGCTGAAGCTGCAGATTCTCCTGAGGTAGTGGTGCTCGCTTCAGCTCCTTGTGTGGGGGTGGCGCCCAGAAACGCACTTTCAACCTGTCAGATCAAGGTCGAAGGAACCTTTGCCGAACGCTCCCTGTATCCTGAGGGCACTACTGTAGAACCTCAATAGGTGGCGGCACCCGCTGCAGAACCTCCGGAGCTGCTGTGTTCCCCGAAGCAATGGTGCCCGCTGCAGTTTCTCCAGAGGTGGCGGCGCATGCTGCAGAACCTCCCGAAGCGGCGGTGCTCGCTTCAGCTCCTTGCGTGGTGGTGGAACCCAGAAACGCACTTTCAACCTGTCAGGTCAAGGTCGAAGGAACCTTTGCCGAACGCTCCCTGTATCCTGAGGGCACTACTGTAGAACCTCAATAGGTGGCGGCACCCGCTGCAGAACCTCCGGAGGTGTCAGTAGTACCGACCTATGAACTTCCTGTTTGTCCTCTCATGGCTATGGAGGCCGTTTGTGAACTCTCTGCCTGTCCTGTCACGGCTATGG
>NW_015507299.1:0-536 GCF_001515645.1 Sinocyclocheilus grahami | reverse complement strand
GGGCTCCTGTTCCCGAGTATAGCCCACGGCGGGCTCCTGTTCCCGAGTTAAGCCCACGGAGGGCTCCTGTTCCCGAGTTAAGCCCACGGAGGGCTCCTGTTCCCGAGTATAGCCCATGGCATCCTCCTGTTTCCCTGTCTCCAGTGTCGGCTCCAGTCCCAAGACTCACTCCAGTGCCAGTTCCTCGAAAGCGCTTTGCTGTGCCTGCTCCTCCAGAGCACCCTCCAGTGCCAGCACCACATAAGCGCTATCTTGATCCCCAGTACCGCCCTGGAAGGGCTCTAGATCCTCCGTTCCGCCCAGGAGGGGGTCATGTCCCCGAGTTAGGCCCAGGGTGGGCTCCTGCTCTGTCTGCTCAGCCATGGAGGTCTTCTGCTCCGCCCTGGTGGGTTCCTGTTCCGTTTGCTTCACCTTGATACTCTGCTCTTCTGGCTTTGCCTCAGTTCCCAGTCTCTCCACTTCCACATGGACCTTCCGCCTCCGCTCCACCTCCCTCCGGAATCGTAAAGTGTTTTGAGTGTCTGGAAGCCGCTCCT
>NW_015507298.1:86036-89205 GCF_001515645.1 Sinocyclocheilus grahami | reverse complement strand
AACACATTTCTGATCATAAATGCAGTTATATAATAGTAAATATTGAGATATGAATAATAATAAGATTATATGTTTGACATCTTTTTTTAATAATCTAAAGAACTAAGAAACACATATTCTCACAACAGCTAGACAGGTCAGTATAAACAGCTACGTAGGATGATTCATCCTTATGACGCCTTCAACTTAATAAAGAGCATCACAACTGAAACACTCCTCAATCAACATCATCATTTACTGAAGAACAGACATGAATAACTCTCGTTGTTGAACTGTGACAACAGAAATACAGCTGATATTTCTGTAAGACAGCGTATGAAAACTAAACAGATTTCACTGAAAAGGTTACTGGACCTTTATAATACTGAACACTTAAGTTCACATGATTTTCTGTGTTTCTGGAGAACAGACAAGGTAAGGAACCTATTTCGATCCTGTGGACTCTATAAAATCTATCATTGCCTTTGTTCACGGTTTATTTATAATATATATGGGTGAACAGCTTCACATGAAAAATAAAAGATTTAAAACGCTTTTAAAAAGATAGATGGATATATATATACAAACCCGATTCCAAAAAAGTTGGGACACTGTACAAATTGTGAATAAAAACAGAATGCAATGATGTGGAAGTTTCAAATTTCAATATTTTATTCAGAATACAACATAGATGACATATCAAATGTTTAAACTGAGAAAATGTATCATTTTAAGGGAAAAATAAGTTGATTTTAAATTTCATGGCATCAACACATCTCAAAAAAGTTGGGACAAGGCCATGTTTACCACTGTGTGGCATCCCCTCTTCTTTTTATAACAGTCTGCAAACGTCTGGGGACTGAGGAGACAAGTTGCTCAAGTTTAGGAATAGGAATGTCCCATTCTTGTCTAATACAGGCTTCTAGTTGCTCAACTGTCTTAGGTCTTCTTTGTCGCATCTTCCTCTTTATGATGCGCCAAATGTTTTCTATGGGTGAAAGATCTGGACTGCAGGCTGGCCATTTCAGTACCCGGATCCTTCTACGCAGCCATGATGTTGTAATTGATGCAGTATGTGGTCTGGCATTGTCATGTTGGAAAATGCAAGGTCTTCCCTGAAAGAGATGACGTCTGGATGGGAGCATATGTTGTTCTAGAACTTGGATATACCTTTCAGCATTGATGGTGCCTTTCCAGATGTGTAAGCTGCCCATGCCACACGCACTCATGCAACCCCATACCATCAGAGATGCAGGCTTCTGAACTGAGCGCTGATAACAACTTGGGTTGTCCTTGTCCTCTTTAGTCCGGATGACATGGCGTCCCAGTTTTCCAAAAAGAACTTCAAATTTTGATTCGTCTGACCACAGAACAGTTTTCCACTTTGCCACAGTCCATTTTAAATGAGCCTTGGCCCAGAGAAAACGCCTGCGCTTCTGGATCATGTTTAGATATGGCTTGTTTTTTGACCTATAGAGTTTTAGCTGGCAACGGCGAATGGCACGGTGGATTGGGTTCACCGACAATGTTTTCTGGAAGTATTCCTGAGCCCATGTTGTGGTTTCCATTACAGTAGCATTCCTGTATGTGATGCAGTGCCGTCTAAGGGCCCGAAGATCACGGGCATCCAGTATGGTTTTCCGGCCTTGACCCTTACGCACAGAGATTGTTCCAGATTCTCTGAATCTTTGGATGATATTATGCACTGTAGATGATGATAACTTCAAACTCTTTGCAATTTTTCTCTGAGAAACTCCTTTCTGATATTGCTCCACTATTTTTCGCTGCAGCATTGGGGGAATTGGTGATCCTCTGCCCATCTTGACTTCTGAGAGACACTGCTACTCTGAGAGGCTCTTTTTATACCCAATTATGTTGCCAATTGACCTAATAAGTTGCAAATTGGTCTTCCAGCTGTTCCTTATATGTACATTTAATTTTTCCGGCCTCTTATTGCTACCTGTCCCAACTTTTTTGGAATGTGTAGCTCTCATGAAATCCAAAATGAGCCAATATTTGGCATGACATTTCAAAATGTCTCACTTTCAACATTTGATATGTTATCTATATTCTATTGTGAATAAAATATAAGTTTATGAGATTTGTAAATTATTCCATTCCTTTTTTACTCACAATTTGTACAGTGTCCCAACTTTTTTGGAATTGGGTTTGTATGTATATATATATATAAATCTGTGCTTCAAATGTAATATTAGTTCAAATGTTTTGGTTTCCAAAATCAGATGTACTGTATTAATATTAATAATAATAATAATAATAGTAATTAAACAGATACAATTTCTATGTTACACAGTTTTGATGGTGTAAATATACACATTGTTGTCACATCATCCATATAGGCATTTCAGCAGGATGTTATGTAATATGAAATGTATAATATGTCATCATCAGTAAGTGACCAACTTCACACAATCTCATTTTCTCTTGATTTTTCTTGTCATAACAAATGTTTACAGTATGAACATCAACCAGAGAAAAACTAACACAAAAAAGTCAAGGGCAAAGTTCCCAACAAACGTAAAACACAAATCACTAGAATATTAATTCTTCATTATGTTAATTCACCCTGACTGTTAATTAATTCTCAGTACAAATGTTTGTAGATGTCTGACAGAAATAAAGTCAATCTGTTAGTAATGCGTGAAGCTGGTGGTGCTGTTTGTGGAGTTGTTTAATCATCCTCAGCTGAGATCTTCAGAGATTTCATGTCTTCTTTTATTTCAGTTGATCTCATCTAAGGCTGTGGTTGGAAGTCACTTGTAGTTGTCGTGTTTCTCTTTCCTTTAGTGATTCTGCATGTTAACAGCAGGTGTTCATCACTAATGCTCAGTCATCACTTAATTAAACACTTGAGTATCTAATTAACCTCAAGACTCTATTGTAGTTAGGTCACAGTTTAGTTTAGGGAGCAGTTCTCATTATTAACTAACTATTAACTACGACTTTTGCCTCAATAAACTCCTAATTTGCTGCGTATTAATAGTTATTAAGGCAGTTGTTAAGTTGAGGTTTGGGGTAGAAATAAGGATCTAGAATATGGTCATGCAGAAAAAGACATTAACATGTGCTTTATAATTACTAATAAACAGCCAATATGCTAGTAATATGCATGCTAGTGAATTAATTTTTTTACCAATTTTTCAAACTTTTTACACAATTTGACTGAAAG
>NW_015507298.1:84721-85766 GCF_001515645.1 Sinocyclocheilus grahami | reverse complement strand
AATCTTTAGTGTCACAACACTATCACTATATCTCACACTGTGGAAATCCCTTTGGAATAAGAATTCCTTTTCAGCTGCAGCATATAGCCATATAATTTTTGCAGTAATAAGGTTTATTAGCGGCCGAACAGAAGTCACCTCAGATGCAGCAAAGCACCTCAATGACCAGAAGAATAACACATATTTATACTTTGCAGAATACATCCAAAAATAAGTTACATTCAGTGAGCACAAGCTAAGCAGATTGTTCAGTTAGATTGCTTAAACTCATCTGGTATGAAAGTAACAGCTGACAGACACAGGGCATCTCAAGATTTCTGATTAGAACAGAAGCAAATTATTTGAGAGTGTAACATAGTGATGAAGCAGAACTGATACAATTATTATAAGTACCTCTCTTTTAAATGAAACATTTCACTGTCCATGAAAAATTATCACTACAGCTGCTTCAGTGTTACTTTTACTTTTTAACAGCAGGTTTTGCTGTGCAGAATTATTTCCTTCTTAATAAATTATAGGAGTTGGCATAATAACTGACTTTTGTTTTTACTAAAACAATGTTCTTAGTAAAAAGATAAAAAAAACAACAACTTGAATTTTGTTCTGTTTGAATAAATGATAAGAGTACATTACAGTATAAGTATGTTTTGTATGTGTGTGTGTGTGTGTGTGTGTTGTGTGCAGAGCAGAACAGAACAGAACTGATATAAAATCAGAGCAGCAGACGTTTCTGTTGATCAGATCACAAACCTGTTGATGTGAGTATTTCTTTCTGTTTCTACTGAATGAACGTAATATCTGAATTAAGCAGAATTTTGTTTTTTCTTTTAAAGTGACATTCACTCCCCCCACCTACAATCCCTGCCGGTACGAGACTCGAACCCCGCAACCTTTGAGTTATAAGTCCTACTCTCTAACCATTAGGCCACAACTTCCCCCACTTCTTACCAGAAGTGTTCACATTATTTAAGCCAGGAAGAAGAGAAGATGCTTCAAGACGCTGAAGAAGTAATAACACCAGGCTGATACAAGAGTGCTTTATTCC
>NW_015507298.1:79775-83584 GCF_001515645.1 Sinocyclocheilus grahami | reverse complement strand
ACTAATAAACAGCCAATATGCTAGTAATATGCATGCTAGTGAATAATTTCATACGTATCCCATTCTCAGCAATGTTCAGCAGTGGATCACCAGTTAGTTGTCGTGAAACTCAACAGCCATCTCGCTATAAATTAATAAATGGATTTCCTTCTGATACTGATTTAAAGATAAGAAAATCTTACGCCATGTCATTCGACACTGAAACCAAGAATGCTAAATGGGTGTATGAGATATTGAACAAGGAAACTATTGTGAACGAATGTGAACGGCCAGAAGACTTTGGACAAGGCTATGTCAAAGGTCATCTGGCTGCAGCTGCCAATCACAGGTGGTGTCGGGAAGCAAATAATGATGCTAATTTGTTCAGCAACATAATACCTCAGAATAGTACGTTAAACAATAGCACATGGAAAACCCTGGAGAATGAGTGTCGAAATATTGTCAACGATAAAAGTCAACATATTTTCAGAGTTGTGACAAATAAGATCTGCAATGTCCATGTGTACACTGGACCACTTTACCTGAAACAAATGGATAATTCGGTGTTGGGAGGGAAGAGAGTGCCAACTCACCTCTTTAAGGTAATCATTGTGGAGAATGTGAATGGGACAGTAAGAGCGCCAGCATGCTATGTGATGCCCAATGAGGCACCACAAACTACAGACTTGAATGTCTACAGGATGAACATTGGAGAATTTCAGAGAGTTTCTGGGCTGACGTTCATAGAACACAGACCCAACAAAAACATGAGAGACTATACAAAGACGGTGACATTGCAGGGAGAGGGTGGAAATGGAGAGCCACGTGAAGTTAATATATCAGTCAGAATAAGCTCTTAACTGACACTGATAATAAGCTCAATACAGATAATGATTCTGATTGTCTACATTTGATGTGTGTGCACAGAAAGACATGGACTGTTTTCAACCTTTTCTTATGAGTGAGTTTGGATGAACTGACCATCTGTAGATGAAAAGAGCGAAAGTTTGCCTGACTAAGTCAATTGTTTCACTAGTAGTTAATAATCCCATACTGTATGTGCTTATAGATTCAAAAATACTTTTATATGTTTTCAAAAATGTATGTTTTTCATAAATACCTTTTGATCCGAGTGCTTATGCCTAAATTCTTGAAATTATTTTTGTAGACAAACAAATAATTTTTATGCTTAACATTTGCTCATGTATTTCTTCACATAAACTAATTTCTTTACATTCAACATCAAGAAGATCAGGCACTTTCTTTCGGATCATGCTTCACAACTCCTTGTTCAAGCTCTTGTTCTGTCCAGGCTGGACTATTGCAATGTTCTCTTGGCAGGTCTTCCAGCCACTTCTATCAAACCTCTACAATTAATCCAGAACACGGCAGCAAGATAAAGAGCCGAAAAGAATGCACGTCACACCTCTGTCTATCAATTTGCACTGGCTACCAGTAGCTGCTCGCATAAAATTCAAGGCATTAATGTTTGCCTACAAAACCACCACTGGCTCTGCACCCACTTACCTAAATTCATTACTTCAGACTTATGTGCCCTCTAGACGCTTGCGTTCTGCAAGTGAACGACACTTTATTGTGCCATCTCAGAGAGGCACAAAATCACTTTTACTGACTTTTAAATTAAATGTTCCCTCCTGGTGGAATGACCTGTCCTTAACCATCTTCAAGAAACGACTAAAAACACATCTGTTCCATCTTTATCTGACCCTCTAACTCTAGCACTTTCAATTCTAATTCTATTCTCAATTCTAACACAAGCTTCTCTATATTCTTTTTGTATTCTATCTGTTTTCTTTTTATTTATTATACAATTAACAAAAAGCAAAAAAAAGAGGCCTCTAACACTAGCCTGCTCTATATATTTTTTTATATTGTATCTATTTTCTTTTTATTTATTATATAATAAAAAAAAACTTGATAAGTGTACTGCATTAAGCTAACTGAGACTTGTTATAGCACTTGTGTATCTTTGCTCTTTTGTTGATTTTGATTGCTTCCATTGTCCTCATTTGTAAGTCGCTTTGGATAAAAGCGTCTGCTAAATGACTAAATGTAGCCTAAATGTAATGTACATAAACTAATTCACCAGATAAAGACAAAATCTGTGCTCAGATTTGAGCTTAAAATAAACCCTTTAGACAAAAACTTTGCCTTTGTTTTATTGCTTGTGAGGTGCTATTTTTGTTTTATTTTACTGACTTCAGTTTCAATATTTATTAATAAAAAAATGTTCATGAATGACTTGTGTGATCTGTTCCTGAAGGACAGAAACGAGAGGCGTTCATCAGGGTCTGAGGAGATCAGCAGTTTGTGAGAAATTCAAACTCTTCTGTCTGGAGGACAAACAGCCTGTGTTTTTAGTGTGCAGAAAACAACATGTAAAGTGTGTTGAGTGGGTAGTTGATCTGGAATATGACAGAGGAACAGTGTTATTCAGCTAATTCTAAAATTGTGATATCCAGACTTTAGAAAAGACAGAAAATAAATGTTTAAAAAAATTATGGAAATATTATTGATTTCCTTTATTGTTGACAGAGGCATCATGCCCATTCAAAGTGAGGGGGCACGTGCCCACTCAGATTTCTGAGCCAACCCAGCAAGCAATAGCCGTCATTTCAACGTCTCGGTTAAGTATAGACCCATAGTCCGGTGTTCCGGCGAATTCAGTTTCCCTGTTTCTCCCTCACAACTTCGCAGTGTTGCCAAGTCCGCGGATTTTTCCAGCGGTAGTTTTTTGTAGCAATTGGGCGTTTCTTTTTTAAATCTCCTGGCAACCCTGAAACTTCAGTACTAAAATCATGACTTCATGATTTCGCCCCGGCTAAGCAAGTCAGCGTATGGTGGTTTGCTGTCTTTCTGCAAGCAACGTTTATTTCACCATGTTATTTAGATCATTTGTTATTAAATACGTTTTAATGTACGTGACGTCCTGTTCAATCGCAACATAGAGTCAGATTTCCTGCTAATTCTAACTTTTGCCTGTTTTATGAAGTGTAACTCCATTCATTACAATTAGACAGTTAAATTCCTTCTTCAGGGGCATTCTTTTGTTCAGACGCCCATTTCCATTTTATTGTTATTGTTGTTAGTGTGTGTGTGTGTTTCTGTTAAACAACTTAAGCCTTGTCGAAATAATAAGAAATAAACTATATTGCACAATGACTAGTCTCTCTTTTATTATTTTAGGTAACTCAGAGTGATGCTCCTGATGTGTTTTTAAAATGTCATAATTATATCTAGCCACTTTTATCTGCAGAATAGTGCCTTAAACTAAAAAACTACACAATTTCAAGACGTTCTGGTCTTTTTAATGTTAACCGTGAGTGCACAAGTTTAAACAATGGGAAATCACAATCAAAAATAAATTAATCACTTTTTAAAAATACAATACTACAAAACAGTACAACAGAAAAGCAATTTTTAAACCATACAAACTAAATATACAATCTTAGAAACACAAAAAAGTCAATACAAGTGCAATTTTGAAAAGCAAGCAAAAACTATTTACAAAATTTTCATAATATACTGACTCAGATAATACACGCTGGGCAATAATATTCTTTATTGACTGGTGGGTTGCCAACACATGACTGTCACATCCATCACAGGTAATCTGAAAGATCATACAGTATGTTAAATAACCATAATTGTCTCAAAATTAGATTAAAATAATCTGTAACAACTGTCAATTTAGCAAGGACCAAACATAAGATAATACGAAGTTTAATTTAAAAAATAAAATAAAAAGTCCCCAAACCAAGCAGTGTTAACGTCTAAATCACTTGGTCGTTGCGTAGTTCACAAAAAAT
>NW_015507298.1:71929-78553 GCF_001515645.1 Sinocyclocheilus grahami | reverse complement strand
TCTGAATCACTTGGGTCGTTGCGTAGTCCACAAAAATGACAGAGATCGTTTAAATCTTCTATAAAAGAGTATATAAGCAACATTTATTGTCACATTTATTAATTAAGTCACAGTAATATAAAAAACAAAACCCTCTTAAACAAGCTTTTATTAAATTAATTAAAAAATAATAATAATTGCAATTTTTTTTTAAATCCTTTCATTCATGTTGCCTACTTAAATGACACATTAATATCTAGAGAAAAAAAAAATGCTGCATCCAGGTAAATCTGTTCCCCCTGTGTTTTCAATGTAAAAACACTGTTCTACAGATGAAAGTGGTTAGACATAATTATGACATTGAAAAACATAACCAGTATCACTGTATTGTTTTATAAATCCTCAGAAGGTAATATACTGGGAGGGAACCACTTTTCTCAGGCCTCTGGAAAAATCTGTTCCCCCTGTGTTTTCAGTGCAGATAAAAGTGGTTAGACGTAATTATGACATTTTAAAAACACATGGAGCATCACTCTGAGTTACCTAAAATAATAAAAGAGAGACTAGTCATTGTGCAATATAGTTTATTTCTATAATATGTCTTTCATTAATCATTAATTCATTGTGCAATATAGTTTATTTAGTTGTTTAACAGAAACACACACACTAACAACAACAATAACAATAAAATGGAAATGGGCGTCCAAACAAAAGAATGCCCCTGAAGAAGGAATTTAACTGTCTAATCGTAGCCTAAACATTACACTTAATAAAATAGGCCAAAGTAAGAATTAGCAGGCAAATCTGACTCTATAGCGATTGAACAGGACATTACGTACATACATGTATTTAATTACAAATGAGCTATCTAATGAACATGGTGAAATTAACCTTGTGCTTGCGAAACTCGCTTCACCGGGGCGAAATCAGACGTCATGATTTTCGTACTGAAGCTGCGCATGCGCTGTGAGGGGTAAACAGGGAAACTGAATTCACCGGAACACCGGTGCAACCCACGTCTAGCCCAAATAACCTTGAATTTGGTTTCATGTCACAGACGCGCTGAGCGCTTGTCATATTATCACAAATATTCAGTGTTTCCAACCATATAATGCTCATTTTAGGTTCCAGACATTTAAATGCACATAAGTACTAGCCAAACCATACATTTACAGTTTGTAAAATACACGCAGATGTCTATGGAAACGGCAATAATCATCCTAAAAAATAGGGATGCACCGATACCGATACTGGTATATTAAAATTCCCCGATACCAAACGCCGATACCACACAGCATGTGATAAGCGCCATATTCAGACAAAGAAACACCAACAACAGACAGCAGAAAGGAGTTATGGATGTATATATGTATGCAATGAATATAACGTTAAACGTTCAGTATTAACGCCTGTATAGCTGATGTGCGCGAGCTGATTAACAAAGCACGCTGAGTGGATTGAGCGCACGGCGGCGCAGATGCGCGAGCTTATCGAGTGAATATATCTTTCTCACAGACATCACTGGAAAGTTTGTAGTTCGGTCGGATATGTAAAAAACAAGTAAGTAAAACAATGCACAAGTTACTTGACGGTAGGGAGAGAGAGAGCGAGAGCGCAAGCAATTCTGTTGTGTGATCTTTGATGTTCACTCACTAAGCGCAGGCATCATTTGGATTAAAACGAAATCGTAAAAATAAAACCATTTATAGGGGCATTCACTATAAACATAATTTATTTTCAACCTTAGGCATACACGACTTTCAGGCGAAAGTGAATCTAGCAGCCTGTGTGAAATGCGCTAGGCTGTACTTGTCCCTCTCATTCTGCATCAGTACAAATACCTGCTTGCATTGCGCGTGTTTTGCTTCCTTGAGTGTTTCTGCATTATATGAGTGGCTTTGGAATATAAATCGCAGCACGTTTCAGATGAAAAAACCGCGACTTCTATTTATGAAAATATCACAGTTAGGAGATTTATAACAAGTGGTTCCCTGCATTATTACAGCAGAGCGTATGATTTCAGTACTGAGCCGCTGCAATGGAGCAGCTCTAATGCTATTAAATTAGAGATGATGTACCATAGAGCAAAAAATGAACAGTGAAAGTAACAAAAACTTGTAAAATACATTTTAATGGGCATAATTAAGTGTGAAAATAATCGAAGGATATACAGTGAAACCAAACATGATTCAGAGACCAGATATAATTTTTGATATTTTTTTACTAGTGGGTGCAGGACACTATAGTTCATTTATGTAAGTGAGGACAGCAAAATAAAGTAAACTGTGACAAATCATACCCAAAAATTCTTCATACAGTGGACTACCAATTTGGGTCCAAAAATTATTCAGACTGAGTCTGGGGAAAAAACTGAAGTTGAGGTTTGCATGAAGCTGGATGACATCATGCCCAGGAGACTACAGGCTGTCATTAAGGCTAAGGGTTGGCAGACTAAGTATTGATAGTTGTGTAAATACTGTCATACTAACAGCTGTCTGAATTATTTTGGTTGATTGTAATCTATGACATACCTTTCTATCAGAATTATCTAGCATTATCAAGCTGAATTTGTTCTGACACAGTTTAACTCTGAGTTCTTGTCATATTTTATTACCATTTTCTAAACTATAGTGAATAAACCGTGATAATGTGAGAAATGTTGACGGTGTCTGAATAAATTTAGTTTCATATCATATACACACAGTGTAGGTAACAATAACATTTACTCTATTCTTCTCACAGTTCACCGTAGACTTACTTTAACGTGTTTCGGGAGAAAAGGATGAACTGCGTGTTGTAAATCCCACAGCTCGGATTCAGCCCGAACTAACATGGTGGTGCCAATCACACCCTATAGATAAACTAACACGGTCATTACAAAAGTGTTTAAACTACCAAATACATTTTACTTGCACATATTTCAGAATCGGAATATCAGATATTTCATAATATAGTGAGCATGTTAGTGAATATTTTGAATATAAATAAAAGTGATCCATGTGTCACACAGATCTATTGTGGCTGCCTTGTGTCATGCATGATGCGTCGCCATGGAAACAATAAGGCGATACATTCTAAAATAACGGTCGCCTAAAAACACTTACGCTGGGGGCTCAGCTAGAATATTTTAAACTCAAGTGCAAAAGGGTTAAATTAGCATTATTTTATATTTGATTAAATTTTACATCATTATTAAATATAGCATTATTATGCCAAACATAATGCTAATTTAAATGTTTCAAAAGTTTACTTGCATTTGATAATATGATGTCATGCATCCCACAAGCTGTTATGTTACATTCACACACATTATATGATATTATTGATATTCGGCTGTCTTTCATTTTATAAATAAAAAAGCAATTACAATTCCCAACCGCTAGATGGCAATTGTAGCCCTACTGAGACATGACTACTGGCACCGCGAGACATGAGAGTTAGAGATCAGTGTTGTGTTTTGAATTTTGTTTTTACACGAGAGAGCACTAAGTTTACTTGTCGTAGAGCAGCGGGCAAACAACAAACGATAAAGAACATTCCTACTTGGTCTTGTAAGTATCTGCGTTTTTGTTTTGACACGTGTTCATTATTTATCTATATTATTTGTTATCATGTTTAGGAACCGTGCCATTTTAGTAAACTCGAGTTTAGTTCCAACCCTGAAAAACCCTAGAAAAAAAGTTATACCTAACTGCATCCTGAAGACCTTGATTAGCAGTGTTTGATTAGGGTTGGAACTAAACTCTGCACGGACACCAGCCCTCCAGGATCAACGTTCCCGACCCCTGATTTACAGTTTATTTTCATAAATATCAAAAATGTAAAAGGTGTGCATTATAGTTGACACAGATTAACAGTTTACAGTTGTTTTTATGACTAAGTAATTCTCCTCAAATGCTATTGACGTTAGATAAGTGTATAACAATATAGCATGTAACTTTAGAGACGGTCCTTAAATTTGCGAATATCGAACGTCCAACGTTAAGCCAACTTTATGCCAGTCTGATGAACACCTTTTGTTTTAATGAGAAAAAAAACTATTCGAGGGTGGATTAGAACCCAGAACCTTAAATGCATGACAAAAGTGAATTGATGTATTTATTCACTGCTGTGAAGAATCTCGGAACTAATTATATTGTATTAATAATATTTATATTTATATTAATAGTCACTTTGTGGCCAGGGGCCCGCTTGCGATGTGTAAATTGCAAATAGACAGAATTAAATAGAAATTAAATAGAATTTAAAGACAGAATTGCAATATAAACTGGCAATTCATAGAAAAAAAAGTCAGAATTGCGAGATTTTAGTCATATTGTCTCAAAATCAGAAAATCAAAGAAAATAATAAGTCAAGTCAAGTCACCTTTATTTATATAGCGCTTTTAACAATACAGATTGTGTCAAAGCAACTGAACAGCATTAATTAGGAAAATAGTGTCAATAATGCAAAATGACAATAGTAAACACTCATTTTTCAGTTAAAGACAGTTCATCATTGAATTCAGTGATGTCATCATCCAGCTCAGTTCAGTTTAAATAGTATCTTTGCAATCAAGTCAACGATAACGCTGGAAATGAAGTGTCCCCAACTAAGCAAGCCAGAGGCGACAGCGGCAAGGAACCAAAACTCCATCGGTGACAGAATGGAGAAAAAACCTTGGGAGAAACCAGGCTCAGTCGGGGGGCCAGTTCTCCTCTGACCAGACGAACCAGCAGTACATAAAAGAAAAATAAAACAATAAAATAATAAAAAGAAAGAAAATAAATATTTCCAAACGCTGAATGTAAGCTTTTCTGTCTTCCAAGCTAGCATTCAGCAATGCCAATGTCATATTCACGCATAAATTGAGGGATATTATGAAGATTTAGGGATGATTGGATTGTTTAAAATTAGTAGGACTTTAGGCAACAGATCAAGAAGTGGATTTAAACTTGCACTGCAAATGGCTTTAATGGGAAGCATGTACATAAATGTAAAAAAAAAAAAAAAATCTGAAAACTGCATGACTGCTTCAGTATCTGGTTCAAAAAAGTGAACCACAGCGCCGTTTCCTTTACATTACATAATGCTATTTATTTTTGTGACCACTACCACAACATTGGCATTGGCGGCTGGGTGGAAACCGCGACTGGTGCAGACATATTTAAACAAATATTAAAGGATAGTTCACCTCTAAAAAAATTTATATTCCAACATTACTCACCTTTCATGTGAAATTCTAAGATTTTTCAAGGACTATTATTTTTTCAAGGACTACACTCAGAGATAGATAAGTAAAAATAAAAAAGAATGCGAGTAGAAACCTGTGATATTCAGTGTGTATTTCCAGAGTGGAATTAAAATTCTCATGTCTAATCAAACACATGAATGAGCTCTTTAACCTCTAAGAGCAATTTTATTTAATCACCTGTGTAGTTAATCTGTGTAGGATCTCAGTTTATCCTGTAATGTAAACACCAATGGTTTCCATTGGGACTCTTAGTACTGAGATTAGTACAACCAAGGTGGAGGGTTGATTTCTCATCCTCAGTACAAATACCAGATGGATTTTTAAAAAATATAAAGAAAATATCAAATAATCAAAACAATCCAAGGTTTTTATTTAGCACAGTGGCTAGATTAACAAATAACCAGACGCCACCCGATCTAAATATTCCCTCTCAATTTAATAGTAATGACTTTATGAATTTCTTCACTGATAAAATAGATAACATCAGAAATACAATAACAGATGTAGATTCTACAGTGTATAATACTTCAGCTTCATTCATCGCACCCAAATAAAAACTGCAGTGCTTTACAACTATAGGACAGGAAGAGCTACATAAACTCATCACTGCATCTAAACCAACAAAGATGTTAATTAGATCCTGTACCCACTAAATTACTGAAAGAGTTGTTACCTGTAGCAGAAGAACCGCTTCGTAATATTATTAACTCATCGTTATCTTTAGGTCACGTCCCAAAACCAATTCAAGCTGGCGGTTATTAAGCCTCTTATTAAGAAACCACAACTAGATCCTAGTGAACTGGCAAATTACAGGACCTACAGGCATAGATTACCTACAATAATATACAGTATTTGAAAAATAATGTGTTTTTTGAACATAAATGCATGTCAACATATTCTGTTACACCAAATACACAAAATAATGATCTTTAAAATAGCATCATATGACCCCTTTAAAATTACAAATGACTTGCTTCTTGCGTCAGACCACGGCTGTATCTCATTGCTAGTTTTACTTGATCTTAGTGCTGCGTTCGACACTATAGATCATGACATACTCATAGATCGATTACAAAACTATACAGGTATTCAAGGGCAGGCTTTAAGATGGTTTAGATCCTACCTGTCCGATCGCTACCACCTTGTTCATTTAAATGGGGAGTCATCTCAATTATCACCAGTAAAATATGGAGTGCCACAAGGAGCTGTCCTAGGTCCTCTGCTATTTTCAATATACATGTTGCCCTTGGTAATATTATTAGAAAATACGGGATTAGTTTCCACTGTTATGCTGATGATACTCAACTATATATCTCAACAAGACCAGATGAAACTTCTAAATTATCTAAGCTAACAGAGTGTGTTAAAAATGTAAAAGATTGGATGACCAATAATTTTCTCCTATTAAATTC
>NW_015507298.1:23386-71039 GCF_001515645.1 Sinocyclocheilus grahami | reverse complement strand
CTGAATATGCGCTGCACCTGCTGCCTACTTATACTCACGCTGTGATCAGCAGCAGCTGGATGCAATAATCGCATGCCAATGTGCATTGGCTCGTTTAGTTTACACTCGAAGTAGATTGGTCCCTCTAAGCGAGATCCCAATTCGTCGGTCCTCCGACGTGACGTCTCCGTTCCCTCCTTCAGGGAACGAGGGTTACATACGTAACCGAGACGATCTTTGGTGATTTATTTTTCAAACCATCCTTCAGAGAGTAAAAGTCAAGTTCAGATCACTGGAACTCAAACAGTGAAAACAGATTGACTGAGAAACTCTAATTCTTCTGTCTGGAGGACAAACCTGTGTGTTTAGTGTGTATTTACTCACAAAACACATCAATCACTCATTCAAACCCATCAGTGAAGTTGTTCCATCATATAAGGTAAGATAAATATCTCATGTTTCATAAGTTTATGCTCCATGTTATATTTAGAGCATAAAATAGAAAGTAAGAAAAAAATGAATAAAACGATCATAAGAATTCAATATCCTTAAATACATTTCCATTAAAACTTACTATATCCATTCTATAAACAAATAATAATTTCCAACGCAGAACACAGAACAGCAAAGCATAATAAAATGCTAAACAAAAGCTGATGTGAGAATAAAGACTGTTTTATAAATAAGTGTTGTGATGAACAACATTCAACTTTCCAAAGTCTTGTACAGTGAGTAAAGACTGTGAACATGAAACACATAGGATGTTTCTGATTATTAGTAATAAGATAAAATTACATATTATAATATGAAATAATACAATCATTTGCATCTTGTTTTAAATAATCTGTGAAACCAAGGAAGACAAATTCCCACAACATTTATTCATGTAAACAGAAGCAGGTTATTATAGATAAAAAACCTATGGCAAACAGTTAATTGTTTAAGAATATTTTATAAGATTTAAAAAAATGTATGCTAATCTACAAACGCAGATTAAATGTAATGCCTGTTGAAAAGTTTTCCAAAATCAGAAAAATATAAAAAAAAATGAATCTAAAAATACACAAGTACAATGCTAATGAAAATATGTCCATATTAGATTGTTGTGATAAGGCATAACTGCACTGTTGTCAAAAAAAATTAATGAAAAATATAAAACCTTCATAGTGGCACTTTTTTAACCAGTGTATTATAAAAATTATGCAAGGAATAACTGACGATGGGCCGTTGAATTCTTAGAAATTAATAAACACCCGAGGTGGTGATGCGGCCACGACGTGAATGTGGATGTGTCTATGTCACCAGTGTCAAAGACAAATTTCTGCTCTGTGACAAGCAGCATGGACAATAAAGTTTAACTTAACTTACATATATTGTGATGATGTATATATGTGCTAATAATATATTGTCTTATATGAAAACATATATGGCATCACTACTCTGATATAGGGACATATACGTATGTACATATATTACATTTCTGTATGGGTTTTTCAAGAATTGATCCGCCCTCTTAAAAACCAGGAAGTGGCTCAGGAAGTGGCTTATTGTCTCAATTTCCCAACAAATCAACAAGCCCGCCAACCCATACAGTTGTACACTAAAAGTAAGTGTTTGCAAACACAGATAATATACTATGAAATTGAATAGAACTTTTAATATAAGTTACTTAAAAGATATAAATAAATAAAAAACAGTCTACAAAATGACAATTTCTAACACAGAACAAGGCACAAAGAAGGACAATACAACACTGATAAATACAAGGTTTACAGTTCATGAGAATAGTGCAAAAAGACTGCAGTATAAATAAGCATTATAATCAAAGACATTCCACTTTCTAAAGACCTGTACAGTGAGTAAAAACTTTTGCTCTGATTATATCTAAAAGCCTGATGCAAGTCATGACTGTGAATATGAAACATGTCTGATGTTTCTGATCATGAATATAATAAGATAGTGTTAAATAATATAAAATGAAACAATTACTTGTTTAACATCTTTTGTTTTTTAATAACCTGTGAAAGCAAGCAACACAAATTCCCACAGCAACTATATAGATGTGTCTAGAACTGAACTGACCTCTCAGTCTGTATAAACAGCTTTAGGGAAGTGATTCTGATGGAGACGCCCAAAACTTGATAAAGAGGATGTGAAGTTTCACAGTATCACAGCTGAAACACGCCTCAATGTGCATCATTTACAGGACAACAACAGACATGAATAACTCTCTTCTGAGAATTCAAACTACTGAGAATGCAACGATAGTTCTCTAAGAAGGCGTATGAAAACTCAAATACTGAAAAACAGGACTCTTATAATTCTGTAATGAAGTGTGCATGATTTTCTGGGTGTTTCTGCTTGATGTCCGACAAGGTAAAGACTGATACAGTTCTGTTTATGCTATACAAATCCACTTTTTATATATAAAATATATGTCTTTAAACTTTCACCTGAAATATTGATTAATATATTTTTTAAATGCTATGCTTCAAGTTTAATACTTCTAGAAATTTTTTGTTTTCTAAAATCAAATGTAATAATATAAAACATAAACCTAGAAATAAACAACAACAATTCAATTCAATATTAAAGGAAACATTTCCATATCATGCAAGTTGTGTTAAGGTAAAACACACTATTGTCAAAACAATATTTATGGTGACATTTTCACTGGGGGTTTATGAAAATTAGGACATTAAAAAGAATGTGTGTTTAATACCATTATCTTTCATCTAACAGAAAAACTCTTTTATACGCCTCTCAAAACAAGATGACTACCACACATTTCAGGTCATTACATTTCATACGACAAACAGAGAAAGTGAAATTACACACCGTTGGAAAATCACTTATGGGCATTTCACTGGGTTTTCATGGAATTTAGTTTATGAAATGTTAAATTATTTTATGCTTAATAACTTTTAGGAGTTTCTAGGAGGTAACTAGCAGAACACTTCTTTAATTTTTTTAAAAAGTCTTGAAATTGTTCTGTTTTATTAATAATAATTACATGTAAAATACTTTATCAAGTACATTATAAAATAAATGTTTCTGTTTTGCACGTGTGTCTATCTGTGAGTGTTTGTTGTGTGTGTAACAGAACTGACATAAAATCATGCAGAGCAACAAAAATATATCTTTCTGTCTCTACTGGATAAACTAAAGTCCTGAAGCTAAGCAGAATTATGACACATATTTTGTTTTTTCCAGAAGTACCCATTATATTTCCCTGAAGAAAAGACACTTGGTTAAAGGTGAAGACATAACACCAGACTGAGTCAAGACTGATTTATTCCTGGACTTTGTTCTTAAATCTCTGTTGCATCAAGATGAATCTCGAGGAAGTAGGAAGAAACCCACCTGATGTCACTTTAGATATCATAGTTAAGGATTTGTTATCATTTTTTAATTGGTTTGAGGGCATGCATGAAACTAAAAGAATGATTGAAGAGAGATGTGCCATTAAAAAGGAGCCTGAACATAAATGCTGGCCAGAAAATAAAATCCAACAAGCTTGGGAAGAAACAATAAAAGAAGATAAAAAATCAAGCATAAGAAGACACTGGGCTCGTGTGATAATTTTGCAGGTGGTAAAAAGTTTGGTTTGTGATACGTGTAAACAAAATGCAGCACAGAAGAATTGTCATGCTGCAAATGATGAACAAGGTTGTGCAACGACACCAAACTCAGAAGACAGATCATCTCAAAGCAAAGCTGAACCAAATATAGTGGAAGCTGCTAGAGGAGTTGAGCAACAAACAACAAACAGAAATCAAGGGCAAACAGATAGTGTCAGTCAGGGCCAAACTGGGACACCATTTCAGCCCGGGAGACAGTCCAGTGGGAATGATCCTGGTACTCCCGACCAGTCCAGGACAGATGGCAGCGCAGCATCAGAAAGAGAAACAGGAGCAAGGAAGCGTAGATTACATGATACCGTCTACATACGTATCCCACTCACAAAAATGTTTGGCAGTAAAGCAACCTCTACGTCACTAAAAGCAGAAAGAAATTGGATTTCTGATTATAAATTAATAGATAGACCTCCTGAGCAAAGTAAAGATGAAACAGATGAAGAAACTGAAATTAAGAAAAACGGATTTTATGTCATGTTATTCAACAAAGACAAAAATCATGCTGAATGGGTGTATGAAATACTGAATAAGAAAACCATACCTTTTTATTATGAAAAACCAAAATTTAAAGATGACCGAAAGGATCCAGACTTCAAAGAAACTAAGAAAAGGAATCAAAACTATGACCGAGGTCATCTTGCTGCAGCTGCCAATCACAAGTGGTGTCAGGAAGCTTATGAGGACACTTATTTGATGAGCAACATAACACCACAGAATAAGAACTTAAACAGAGGCGCCTGGAAAGGATTGGAGATTTACTGTAGAGATAAAATACTCAACAGTAATGTTCGTAATGTGCATGTGTACACTGGACCACTTTACCTGAAAAAAGAAGAGAAATCGGGTAAGGAAAATGTTTGTAAGCTTGACAGTAGTGAAATTGATTATGAGGATGAGAAAGCACTGCCAACTCACTACTTTAAGGTGTTAATCGTGGAGAATATGGATGGGAATGTAAGTGAGTTAGAATGTTTTTGGATACTCAATGACAAAGAAAAAATGTACGAACAGGTGAACATTGAAGAGATTGAGAGACTCTCTGGTCTGATGTTTACAGATAACAGTCCCAAACTGACAAAGGGGGACTATACAAAGATGACAACATGGACGGGAAACAAAGGGAAAACAAGTTTTACAATAGGCGTCACAATAAGCTCCTAAAAAGAAAAAATGATGAAGACGTCCATCTTTAGGATCTTAATGAAGAATAACTTTTAGTGCAGCGTAGCAGTGACGAAGTACATGCAGCACTTTGGATTCAGCGGAATCAGAATGAACCCCGAACATCCTAAACGCAAACCTTTTATATTGTTACAGTTTACTACCCTTAATGTAAATGAAGTTGCTCCTGTCGTAACAGCTGTAGTCTGTATGTTAATTAAGTTGTCTGAGATAGTTTTCGGTGTCCCATACTCATTCATATTCTACAACTGGTCACCATTTGCTCAGGATGTGATCATCCTAAATGATCTAGAAACAATATAACTGTTGACTTTCTTATTCTGTTTAATAATTAAGCCATTTTGGGAAATGATCATGTTTGAACATCTATTCTGGAGTGCAATCTGGGCCGGGGCAGTCTTACACTCCTGATTCACAGTGACTTGTGTTTGATCTTCCCTTATGAGTGTGGATCACAGACTGACCATGTGGAAATGAAAAGAGGGAGTTTGTTTGACTAAATCTGCAGTGTTTTCATTCATGGTTAATCCCATATATGTACTTATGATACAGTATATAAATATATATGCACACCATTCAACATTTCTTTCAAAAACCTTTTGAGCTTAAATGCTAGAAATAAGTTATGTAGACAAATGTATGTTTATGTATTTCTTTCTGTCTTTATAAAACTATTTTTTTTATTATTATTTTATATATAAACTTGAATCAAATTTAGGGGAAAGCAGTACACACAGAAACCCCAACACTGTTTAAAAAGCATCCATTGTGGAAGCCTTATGAAGTGTTTTTGAGGAAATGCTAATTTTACAGTTTTGCTAATTTTAGATAAAGGTTGTCTACTTTGAAGAAGATAAAATATTACATAGTTTTGAATAATTGTATATGTTTTGTTATACTTAATTTCAATTCTTCAACTTTTTGTTTAAAGTTCTGATGACTTTTTTTCTTTTTTGTGGAATTTTGTGGAAAAACATGTATCTGAGT
This sequence comes from Sinocyclocheilus grahami, assembly GCF_001515645.1. Taxonomy (NCBI): domain Eukaryota; kingdom Metazoa; phylum Chordata; class Actinopteri; order Cypriniformes; family Cyprinidae; genus Sinocyclocheilus; species Sinocyclocheilus grahami. The sequence continues at coordinate 65,253 of NW_015507298.1, read as the reverse complement.
GTATTAAAGGGGTCATATGATGCGATTTCAAGTTTTGCTTTCTCTTTGGAGTGTTACAAGCTGATTGTGAATAGATAAGATCCCTGAAGTTGCAAAGACTAAAGTCTCAAAACCAAAGAGATATTCTTTATCAAAGTTAAGACTCTGCCACTCCCCCTAAAACGGCTCGTTCTAACACGCCCTCACATATCTACCTCACTATGTGGAAATATTAGCATAATGCCGCCCAAACGTGCACGCAAAGAAAGGCGGCGTGGTTTGAGTAACCGCAGTTAGTGTTGAAGCAGCATGTCAGGGAGACGCTGTGTGTTTCTAGGCGAAAGCAAAAGCACTTTATTTGGCCTTCCGAAAGTAGATGCATTTAGGAATCTTTAAGATTACTTACAACAGAACAGCAATGCATTTTATGGACGACCGTTTCGTGAACCTAGGAGAGGAGGTAATTGTTTGACTGTTTGACTATTGACGGTTCAAATGCGGAGTTTTGCGCATCGTGTGTGTGAGCGAGAGAGAGAGAGACAGAGAGAGAGAGAGAGAGAGAGGGTCACATCACAGTGGAGTCAGCTGTCTTAACCGTGGCTTGTGTACTGCACACACATACCAGCTTCATCACTGTGTCTGTCACGCAACTCTGTTCCCCTTTCAGGCTTGAACTGATGGTTAAACTAACGAAATTATTTACTGTCTTTACATTTATTTTGAAAGATGAAGCTCGCGATTGTGGTAAGGGGTGTTACATTTCCAACGAGTGCTTGCGGTGTTCGGCCAATCACAATGCACTGGGTCAGCTGGCCAATCAGAGCAGACTGCGCTTGTCGGAAGGAGGGACTTTGTAGAAAACAAAGAGGCGGGGCATAGAGGACCTACAATAATGTACAGTATTTGAAAAATTATGTGTTTTTTTAACATTAAAGCATGTCAACATATTCTGTTACACCAAATACACAAAATAATGATCTTTAAAAAAGCATCATATGACCCCTTTAACAGAATTCAGCGAGTCTGTGTTTCAATAAGCAGTTAGATATTTGCTCAATTTTATATCATATCTAATTCTCTGTACTGTTCCTTAAAGATGTCTTTGTGCTGTGTAATTGTTTTCCAAGACAAAAGAACACTTTCTCCATCACGGTGACATACACATATATAAATACAATCAAATAAAACAAAACAAAAAAAAATCTGATTATTATTTTGTATTTTATTTTGTCAGGCCCATTATTATGGAGGACGAAACCTGCAAAAATGAAAAATAAATAAATATGCAAATAAATAAATAATCCACATTTCCTGCATTAATAAATGAATCCACATTTCCTGCATAAATAAATAAATATGTTCATCATTAATTTATTTTTGAATGTAGTTCTGCATTTATTTTCCCCACAGTCATGGAAAACCTGGAAATATCAGGGAATTTGAAAATTGTGACACCCAGGACTGGAAAAGCCAGATAATTTTTTTTTTTTTTAATTCATCACTCTTTCCTACAATATTAATTGAAGCGTTACATTGCACTGGATTAAAACAAACTATGAAAGTTTAAAATAAATTATGTTAATCCCTGCCCATTTTAGGAGTCACATTTTGATGCTAATTGCCTGATTAGTGTAGTGAAATGTGTCTCTTTGCTAATTTTCACATATAATTATTGAACTTTTTTAGGAGGGTAAGAACCTTAATTTAATTTTCCTCTTTACCACAGATGGTGACAAAACCTCATGACACATCAAATTTTGGGGACAAGTGTGTAAGTGAGCTAAACTTGAAAAAACCTCCAAGGACATCCTCATTTGTAAAAACAATGTATATTCTGTCACAGTGCCATTCAGCTTGGACTTTGTTTTTGTTTGCACTTTTTCCCTGCCTGTGTTTGTTGCCATGGTTTATAATTTGATTAGTCATCCCATTCAGTCTTAATTAGTAACAAGTAAACAAAATTTAAACCACTGATCTATATATAATGTTCTCTATTATAGATCAGTGGTGTAAACAAACACTTTTTTTGGAATTAGTTGTTATTTAAGCTGTTATTCAATAATTCCCCAGCCTAAGAACTATACTCTAAACAACTTCACAAGTCATCAACCTAAAACTGAGTGAAAGTCTCACTCCCCTGTAGCTGTTATATTGTTATGCTATATTATTATAATGTTTTCCTGTTTAAAAAGTGTTGAATTGCCTTTCAGATTCTTCTTTCTGTAACTATGCTACTTTTTTGCCATTACAACTGAATTTTTAATTGTTTCCATTTGATTCCCACAATAGTATGTTGGGTGACGATTCCATGCATGCTAAACTAAATAAAATAAATGTGTTATAGTTTAGCAGTAGGCCTATATGGACATTGGGACTTCTTCTTACCCCGTCTTACCCTATTATACCAATTAACAAGTTACTGAACCAGTGAATTCTACAGGTATACATTTTCAGTTTTTGTTGTAAATGAACAATTATTTCCATTATACAGGATAAATGATCAGGGATGTATTCCAGAAAGCACGGTTAACTTACCGTCAGCTAAAACCTGAACTTTTGGTTGATTAACCCCAAACCTTGCTTACTTGAGGTATGTGGTTCCAAAAACGTGTCCGGGAGTAATGCTGCGTTCACGCCATATCCTAATTACCATAATTTTGAGATGACAACACGTGATGTTCTACTCGGTGCTGTGCACGTCCTCGGACTCGGGATTATGCTTTTCTATGGCAACACAATCAGGGTATCAATGCCTAAACAGAGCCTGCGGTGGTCACGTGGTACATGTCATAGCTCTCAGAAAACTCCCAGTTCACAAGATGTAATTATGAGTGGGGGAGTCCAAGATGGCAAAGTAAATCCTATGCATCCTTTTTTTTGAGTGTAGAAGGATGTTTGCCTAATAATTTATTTTCCAGTTAAATGTTTTAGTTTGAGTTCAACAAGCATAAAAAAAATCACTTCATCAGTGTATCAATTTCATTTAAACTATATTTGATCAAGTTGAGTTGGCTCAACTCAATTACATTTCATCGCATGAATTTGTTTTTTATGAGTTGGGGCTACATATATTTATTGGATGGAAATTCTGAGTTCTGAAGAGCGGAGGCTTCAGCAGGATGACTCTTAAACGAGAGGAAGCCTAACGACACTCAACCCTAGTTGAGGAGCTCTAAGAGTAGCTTACTAAAATATTCGATAGCTTCAGCCCTACTTAAGAGTGGAGGTCTCAGCACAACATCTCTCTAGAATGAGAGGAGACCTGGCTACACTCAACGCCAGAGGCAGTTAGTGAGGCTCAAGAAAGAGCCTACATGTTAATACTACCTAATCGGAGCTCTGCAGAGTGGAGGCTTCAGCAGAATGACTCTCTTAAACGAGAGGAAGCCTAACAACACTCAATCCCGGTAGGGGAACTCTTAAGAGTGGAGGTCTCAGCATAACGACTCCCTAAAGCGAGAGGAGACCTAGCTACACTCAACGCCAGAGGCAGTTAGTGAGGCTCAAAAAGAAAGAGCCTACAAACTCATATTACTGCCAAAGACAGACCTCTGAAGAGCGGATGGAAATTCTGTTTAATTTATATTTCGTTCAGAAGTTATGCTATGTCCTCGGTAGAGGACATCGGGACTCAATTTTTTAAAAAAATTAAAAGACATGAATGAACATGCATAGGCAAAAACAATAGATTTTTTTAAATCACCAATACATTTTTAGTTTTCAGGATTTTTTTTTTTACCAAACTTTGTATAAAGATGATTCTCAACTATTTTATAACAGAATGATTTGATATACCATTTTTCTTTCTGCAAAATATGTGTAAAATGGCCATAAACGTGTTTTCTCATTATATACAATGTATATTTAAACTAAATCTAATTTGCATATTAATGTGTTTTTGGGGCAACATGTAATGAAAAAAGAAGTGTAATAATGAGAGTAATATTTGACAAGATTTTCATAATAATATATAATATTTCATAGAATAGTGAAACATAATTTATTTCCCTTTTCATTTGTTATGTCTCCCAAAATGCTAATAAACCTGCTTTTAGTCCCAGTGTCCTCATATGAGGACATGTATGAAATCAACGTCCTGTTTCGTAACAGAAAGTCATATTTTGATTTGAAACCCCATAACATTTTCCTGAGATGTTGATTTATGACAGACAGTTAAAAAATGTAAATGATAATTACAAAATATTATCATATTTCCATAAGAGGAACTTCACAACTCAGAATCCAAAGCGGGCACCAGAAGGCACCCAGCATTGCCACAATGCAAAACCCTTCCACAGAAAGCCCCTAGCCAGCAGAGGACAGAGCCATCACCATGGCAACAGATCCAGGTTCCAGACCAACCACTGGGAGAAGCCATGGAAAATGGCATCCTCATCCTGCAGACACCACGATATGTCCAACAGCAGTCCACCACAACATCCTCTTCCGCACCCTTCACACAGGTGCCAAACGGAGGCTACACAAGGACAGCTGGACATGCCTACTTCTGAGTTACAGGAGATGCTGACACTAGCAAAAGAGCTCCTTGAACAAAACTCAACTGAGGAGTACTGAGAAGGACAAACTTCGGACTCCTTGCCTGACGCAACACAGAATCAGACCTCTCCAAGGGAGGAGCATCCCTTAAAACCGGTCTATACCCCAGAAGCAGCCAGACAACGTTGGATTGAGCAACGGGCCCAACATGCCCAACAGCGAAACCTGTACCAACACAACTCAGGCAAGCTCAAGTCGGTGCCGCCACAAGAGCCAAGCGACGCTGTAAACATCAGATTTCTAGTGACGTTCGAGCAAAACAGAGGGCTAACAATCACCTGCTGCCCTCCTGCCGTCATCACTAGGTCAGTCCGAAACTCTCTTCACACATCAAAATCTTCATAGCAATTATTTGCGACCCCTGGAACCACCTGCACTCTCACCAGCTGGCTAATGGCTAACAAAACCCAAAACAACCATCTTACCCAGACCAACTCACTTCAGAATGGCAGGTGACACAGCCTTGACACCTGCTGCATAAGCTCGAGGACCTGCACCTTGCTACAGCCTACATCACCACAGCTCACCACCTGACAGCATCCACCATGGCACCACAACCACTCCTGGAGGCACCAACATCCAGAGAGCCACCACTGTCTCCCAGCCGTGAGTGGCAGGTGCGTGTCTGATTGTTCTGCACCTTTGACGTCGCTCGCTGTTGTCTATTGGACAGACAACAACGTTCGAAAGGGGGGAATTATGTTGTATTTGGACCAATCAGACACACAACTATTTGTTATATTTAACAAATAATATCTAATGCCCCCTCATCTAACCCAAGGGCCAACTATGAGGGTCTATGGACCCTTCCCCCGAAATGCAACTAACACCTCAAAAAGGCAGAACAGGCCTCTGGTTCCATGGCAACCAAAGACAAACTATCTGATAACACTAGTTTTATGGCTCAAAGGAATGCGGGCAAAGCAACTCTTACTCAAGTTTCTCTAAAACAGACACATAATGCCCATAAAAATGGACTCCTCTCTAATTAATTCATAGGAAAACATTTTTTTGAATGAACACATATATCCTTCAGGTCATTGTGTATATTACTGCTGTTCTTGTATATTGTCTTTTGTATTGTATACTGTTTTATGCATGCTTATGATAGAACCACTCATTCATGTAACCTTACATATAAAATGTTTGGTCTCTATGAATTCGTCTTCGGATGATCTAATTGAGAGTGTATATTATATGTTTATATCTATGCAACATATTAGTGTTCTAAGAACCTTTATTAATTTTGCATCCTCCCCCCCCCCCACTCGAGTTCCATTTGCAAATTGCCATGCTCTCAGACAAAGGGTCGTAAAACTCCCCAGTATTTCCAACCTCCCGCTTGGAATTTCAGCGTTTCTCATAGGACAAGCCCATCCTGAGAGGCATGAATCTTCTCAGATCTTAAAAGGCTCATGCACAGTTCTGCTCGTTGTCTTCTTCTGCTAAGTCTTCTGCTGAAAATCTGATTGCTGAACATGTGGAGAGCCTGAGACGATGCGGCCATGCATGGTGGATAAGGATGGAAAGAAGATAAGGATGTGAGCTAGAAACTTTTCTGCAACCCTTAAGTCTGCGCCAGGCTTCGGCCTTGACTTTCCATTCATCAAGATCCTCTGACTCAAAATGGTTATTTCTCATCACCTAACTTCAGCCAACCTACTGGAGCCCCAAAGTGCATCAGAAAACTGTCCTCCATAAAATGTGCTGCACATATCTGAATATTTGGGTTGAACTGTTCTGGAACAGTGTTGTAAATACAACTTAACCACTGATTTCTAGTCGTGTCATCTTTTGGAAGGCCAAACAAAGTAGTTTTGCTTTCACAACGAAACACAGCGTCACACACAGCAGGCTTGAGTGAGCGGAGGCCGGCGGCCTAGAGTGAGGGGAGGCCGGGCTAGAGTGAGCGGAGGCCAGCAGCTTGAGTGGGCGGAGGCCGGCAGCTTGAGTGAGCGGAGGCTGGAGGGCTTGCGGCAACCTCATGTGATGACCCCGGGCTGGACTCCACTTCGTCCACGGTGAAAGCCGATCCGGCGATCCACAGTGAGAAGTTGATATATTTCCTCAGCAACCAGCACGATCAGCTCTAGGCATAACGAAACGGATATCATCCTCTTTTGGAAGGCCAAACAAAGTAGTTTCGCTTTCACAACGAAACACACAGCGCCTTCACGACATGGCGGCAGCGGCAACCAGGATACTACAACCTTCCTTCTTTGCGTGAACATTTGGGCGGCGTTATGCAAATCTTCCCACATCGTGACGTAGACATGTGGGGGCGTGTTAGAACGAGCCGTTTTAGGAGGGCGTGGTTGACTTAACTTTTTTAAAGAATATCTCTTTGGATTTGAGACTTTAGTCTTTGCAACTTTACACATCTTCTTTATGCACCAAGAGCTTGTAACACTTCAATGAGAAAGGAAAAATTGAAATCGCATCATATGACCCCTTTAAAAAGATTGTTATTGTGAAGTAAAATTTCTCAATAAGATTTTGGTCATCTCGCCCACCCCTTTGTAGTAGGAACAGTTTCTGATTTAAATTGGTTACCGCTGTAAACCACTGTGGACACAAAAACAATACAAAAGTACATTTTGCAGAACAGGTCCCCTTTAAGAAATATTCTTCGTTTAGTGGACTTAAATAAAATAAGTTCACAGTAGTTATGTAATCACATTACTAACACAGTATAAATATTAGTTTTTGAATTTAAATAGTTTAAGACAATTTACACAGAAAAAAACTGATTTCTTACATATTATCTACAGTAACTTTTTAAATCAACATTATTCTCAGAGGGACCTGAAATCCTAAACTTTACAGCAGATATAAATATAAACATTTTATTTCCATTTCACTTTTTAATGATGTAATAGTCACATGGCGACATGGATACTTATGGCCCATTAATGTAGGCTACATTTCATGAAATCCACAAAAAAATATAAGACTTGACATATTGTGTCAAACAAATGGTTTAATAGCTCGTCAGTAATTAAGTGCTATCCTGAAATAGCTGCAATAGTTAATGTCTGCAGTCATTCAGTACAAAGTCCGGCAAGACAAACACAACACAAAACGCACATTACATCCAAAAGAGAATCACAGATAAGGTCAAACTTTGTCATGGTGAGTATAATTCTCATGCTTCACACATTTGTGTAGAATCACAGACTTTATATAGATAACATAAGATGGTGGTTCTCATTTTTATAAAATTAATTATTGACAATTTGATGCAGAGCAACAGTTTAAATTTGAGGAAATGTAAGAATGTGGACAAAAATCTTTTTTGGAGTTTGAGTCTCAATTGTTTCAATTGAACATTTTACACCTGGTTTTAGGTAAATCATGTTTATGAAAATAAAAATAAAAAGCCTTACATACTATATGAAAATGACTGTTTACAGGTCTGTGCCAGAAATAGGAATCGGAAAGCATGTTAACATAATTAAACACCAGCCTACATTACATATTTAAATCAAAATATAACCTGCATAATAAGTTTTACTCCAATTTCAAAATGCAAGGCCAGTCTTACATAATGTGAATTGTATTTTAGGTTTATCTGCATTTGTTGTACAATAACAATAATTTTTAATTGTTCACAAAAAATTTCACCTGCATTTGTGATGACTTTTGATGAATAACTGATGTCAAATAAATAGTCCACTTGCCTATTGGTGTGCAACTGTTTTTGGACTATACACCTTACATTGGTTTTACATTTATATATTTTTAAATGTGTTGGCACACATTTAAATTGGTGTGCTTAATATTTTAACAATACTTTTATTCTAATTACTGAGCTATGAGCTTCCTTTGATGTGCAGGTCCGTGTGAATTTATGAGCCTGAATGTAAATGAGTAGATGGATTATAATATGTTTTGTACAGTTGCTGGGTACATGTTTTAAGCTTTTATTTAAGATTTCTTAAATAAAAGAGTGACATCTTTTTTTTTAGAGAGAGAAGGAAAGGTTTTAGCTTCTCAGTTCTCATATTTAGTAGATGGACTCAGAAAACAGAAGAAAACACACTGAAAGTTGGCAGCTGGAGTTGTTGCAAATAAAACCCACAGGATACTGAACCTTGACCCCGACCTCAAAAGACCATAAACAACATTGATGGCACAATACTGTTTGCACATTAAACTTACAAAAACATGAGGAGAAACACTGGAGAAAGTACAAGGATTTGCCACAGCAGAGTTTAATACAGAAGTTTTCCCCAAAATAGCTTAAAGAAAGAGAAATTGATACAGATTTAAAATAAGACATTATGAACATGCATATATAATACTGAGCTGCTCATCACTCATAGCTACCTCACTGTCATGAGACTTTTTGGACATCAGAGACAGGCCAGCATGACATCAGAGCAAGTTGGATGTCCATTGGGACACATTTCTAACGGACATGCATCTTGTGGTTATCACCGATGATTTGGGTTGGGTACCGTTTGGGTTTTTTACGATACAAGTGCCAAATCGATACTTTTTTATTTTTTATTTTACTGTAACTGAGTAAAAAGAAGATAACCGTTTTGAATGATAAAACAAAGACAATAAACACTCGACTGCGACAATCAGTGCCGGCCCATCCAACAGGCAGTACAAGCAGTCACCTAGGGCCCCGGTTGTGGCTAGAAGGGATACAGCTGCTGCAGAAAAGTAACAAATTAAATTTGCTACCAATTAGATTGTGTTTTATTAATGTCTACACCTCCAATCCTATACCTACCCCACACAATAATACAAATACAGTAATTATTGTTGTTCAACGTGACAAAAATTACGCAATATTGATGTGCGCATGCCCGGTAGCCGCAACTAGGTCCCATCTAGCTTTAATAGAGGGCCCGCGACCGCAAGTTTGTCGATTTACTTTCAAGGGCTGTATCCGAAATCCTGTACCCTTAAATAGGTATAAAATAAAAATTTTTATTGGTGTCTGAAACCATAGCGGACATTATGGATTGCACTCATTCAATCCCAATGCACCGTAAAAACGATCGTGCAACCGATGTACACTGAACGGCGAGAGAATACCCATAAAGTGTCACGTGCCGAATGAATTCCCGCGTCTCACCAGAAGATGACGTCCGCAGCTGAACCATCCATCCATTCATTCATTTTACAAAACGCTCATCCACAGCGTAATGCAGCGTAATACAAAACATATAAAAATTTATTGCAAATTGATTATTAAATTGTTTAAAATTAGGGTTTATTCATAATTTCCATGACAGAGTTCAAGATAAATCATCCTACTGGAGCTGCCAGTTTGCCAGTTTCAAATGATTATTAATCTACAAGCACAAACTATGCAAAAGCTGCAGTCCTTCCGCTGCACTCAGTGTCCGCATTCACTCACTCGTTTTCATTAAGTCCTTCAAGTTAACTGAATAAGTGACCTAATGTAGGCAATATTGAATGAGGGTATAGGGGGAGATTTCGGATACAGATTAGGTGTGTTTGGCTTGAAAAAGCGCTGCAGAGACAGATGTATGACATCAAAGTACCATGAGAGCTATAGAGAGCAGACAGCTCTGTATGCTTTTGAATTGCTCTAGCAGTACTTCGATGTTATACACTGATCGATCTGCGCAGTGCCGCTTCAAGCCGAACACACCTTCTTGACTATGTATCTACGAATGATGCACCAGGGCTGTACAGTGTGGTATGTCTGTCGAACTTACAAAAAAATTGGTCTGTGCGATCAATAAATTTACCACAGTAGCACGCATGCATGGGTTTTGCATAGGTTTGAGCCTGTTTACAAACCTGTTGTAAAACAAAGAGAACATTCAATGACGTTTTGGCTCCAAATTAATTTCCAACATCAGTAGAGTGTTTGAAATAACTTCCTTTTGCGATCTGACGTGGTTTCACATTACAGAATGAGGCAAAATCATTATTTTATATAGTATTCTATACAATGATAAAGGCTATGTTGATTAGCATTGCATTATAAATATAGTTTATTCATATAAAAATACCAGAAATGGCTTGAAGAACAGAGATAAACTATTTTGTCACAATAAAATGTTTATTGTCTTCATGTTTCATCAATTGAAACGTCTTCATCTGCATTTTATTCAGCTACACCATAGTCTTTGTCTTTGTCCATATTAGGGATTTCCTGGAACATCATATGATTTATGACTTATATGAGTTTCACTTATGGATTCACACTATGAGGGTGCCCTCAGGCTACCAGTTTTTCTCCAGTGTAGAGAGTTTATTTTTTCTTTATATCAATGAATGCATAAGACTTCCTGATAAAATTATATAAATTACTGTCAAAGATTTTTTTTATTTCATAATAAATCTTTAGACCTTTCTAAACATTATAGTTATAGGCCTCCTACATGTTAACAGGTCATGTTGCAGTTTTCTGTAAAATATATTGATAATCATTATCAATAATTATTATTTTGTTTAATGTTTTCATTTATTAATAACAATAATATGAATTATTAGTAATCATATTGATATATAAAAACAAATTGTGCAGCCCTACAAAAAGGCACAACAAACTCAGTGTTCTTTATAATTTTTTAAAGAAAAGGTTTGTCTGAAAACCTTTGCTGTTACAGTTCAGATTTTGTGTGCAGAATTTGTTGGTTCAGATTTTGTAATTCACATGATATTGCCTCCCAGAATAGTCTCTCGTAACGCCATGAAGTCTCGTTACACATCAATGCTATTTTTAATTAATTTGAAATTAAAGAATGATGGAGAGATCAAAATGAAGTAGTATAAATGAAATTTTTCCGGAGCCTAAAAAAATTGATGTTTTCACTGCTATATAAATAAAATATTTATTGCTGTAGTATTAATACTTGTTTTAATAAATGCGATGATGCCCATGATCACAGACGGATTTGTCATATGAGGGAAAATAGAGCCACATTTAGCATGTTACGTTAAATAATTGCAGACTCTGATCCAATGTCTAATGCAATGAAGTCTTTTTGTGATCATCAATCAGGCCTTAAAAACAAGCAGAATAGCCTGCATTTCTTGTCGTTTATGCATATTTGTATGTATATTTTGTTTATGCTCTGTTTATTTTATTTAGTTTTTGTATACTTCATTTACATTTTATTTATTTGTGTTTCATGTATAGGCCTATCTATTTACTCAAGCTCACTTGCGTTCTAGTTAAAAAAAAAAATCAGTTTAAATATTTTTACACATGTACTGTATGTTGAATGTGCTACACTTAATACACACTTGCGCTTAAATATTGAAATTGTCATTTTATGTGCTTTCTCTTCACTCGTCAAATTGCTATGACAATTTTTACACTAGTGGGGCCCATTTCCATTACCTTGCCTAGGACCCCACAACCCTACGGGCCGGCACTGGCGACAATGTATAGTTTATCTGTGTTATTCAAACCATCATGGTATTTTCATAATAATTAAGTATATTTATAATCCATTGCTAATCGACATAGCCTTTTTTTACAGTATATAACATATTTTCTGCCTCATTTCGTGACAAGAAGCCACATCAGATCACAAAAGGATGCATTTGACTGGTGTTGTGGAATAAAAACATTATAATGTTCTCTTTTGTTGGACAACAGGTTTAGAAACGCTTCCCATTGCAAATCATTACAAAGGAAGTTTAGCTTTAGGCATTTAAATTTTTATCGTGTTTAATGTAGCTAGTTAACAGACTACCTGTTGTCATCAGAGCAAGTGTAATTGCTGCATTGCTCCTAGGATGCTCTCATTTCCTGAGGTGTGCTTTTAAGTCGAAATGTGAAAAGAACATGGATTCCAACGTTACTACAAAGATATTGGATTTCTATTATCAGAGCTTTCCGACTGTGTTCACATTAATTGTCGGGAAACTGACACTACTAATTCATGACACTACATGAATGCAGTATAATTTAACTAGTGATCTCGTGTGGTGATGATCCTTTATACTGTACGTCCGTTTTGGAGCACCAGAGAGCAAATATTTCAATCGGCAGATCGGGTATTTAAGTGGCACTAGCATCTGCGCTCTGATTAGGTCCGGTACACCAGATTTCAGTACCTGACCCAGCCGATGATCATCTCAAATAAGTCCTTTTCCATCTTCCAAGCTAGCTTGCTGCAATGGTAATGTCACATGCACACGTGAGTCCTTCTGATTATGAAAATAAATATATGCATGATTGGATTACAGGATTTCAAATCAGTAGGAGTTGAGGCAACAAAAATAATGTTGTAACAAGCTAATTTTATGGATAGTAAATGTAATATTATTACTGAAGTCTTAGTATCTTAGTAATATAAGTAATATTATTAATGTTACTAGTAACACATTACTGCCCAACACTGATGATCAGGCCAAGCATTACAGCATGTTACCTTTTACTCTTCACTTTATTCTCCTCTTCACAGAAATAATGGAGCATCTACACACTTCTCTCATTTTACTCCCCCTCTTCTGTTCATTGAGTGCTGGAAAATCTTTCTTTACTCATCTCGGAACACGGTGTATAGATGACTGCAAGTCCGACTCGGGCGTGTTCAAATGCAAGACTTTTGATAAAGATGGAACATGCCAGGAAATGTACTGTTCACCTCAGGAAAACATGGACTACTGGGGTAGACAGTGTGAAGCTGACAGTATGTGTGGAAGGCATGGACAAGACTACTACTGGTGCAAAATTAATATCTTTACTTGGGGATACTGTGGGCTGGTGATGGAGAACAAGAACCATTATGGATCTCATACAGGTGCGCTGTGTTATGACTACTGTGACAAAAGAGAAGAAGACTACTATTGGTGCCATACTGTGCAGGGATGGGATTACTGCTCACCATTTGAAAACACAGATAACAAGAATAGTCAGTGTAAAGATGACAATCCATGTGGGAAGCAGGGTCAGGACTACAGCTGGTGCTGGCTGAAGAAGGGAGGCTGGGATTACTGTGGACTTGTGGAACCAAAGATATCCATCTACCGGTCTATGTATCATTATGTTTGCATTGATGAATGCCAGTATTATGAGAGTGGAGATTACTATTGGTGCCACACTGCCAAAGACTGGGACTACTGCTCTCCAGATGTGGATGTAACCTATAAAGGCAAGCCCTGTCGCTCATACCACTCCTGTGGCCCACATGATTATAATTACAACTGGTGCTGGACCTCAGAGTCAGAATATGATTACTGTGGGCCCGTTGAATCTGGAGAATGCACTTACATCACCTCTAGACATCGCAACAGGAGAGCCCCAGATGACAAAGTAGTGATATGCACAAAGATGGACAAAGGAAACAAGAAAATAACCACCTTTACTGCGAAGCCAGCTCCTAATGCTATCGCTGATGGCAGTCAGTGGAGAAACGAGGCAGAAAACTTAATCAGTCGCTGGGAAAATAACTACCTGGTGGACCAGGCCCGCTCAAACCTGATCCACTCTGATAATCTCCGTATTGACATGCAGGGAATCATCAACCACAACAATCAGCTGTACCACAACCTGCAGATCCAGGTGAACGTCAGACGGAGGTCCGGTCAAAGCACAACCGTATCTCAGATTATCGTGCCCCGTGGAATTCCACGCCGCTACATCCGCAGAGCCTTGCTGGAGAGCTTTAGGCGCCGAGCTCGGGTTCTTATTGAGGTTTCAACCCTAAATCAGTGTTAGAGCCTTGGGTTGGAAATGTGCAAATATGGTGGTATATGGTGGAGTACAGTTGTAACTTTTTTAGCTTTTTGCTGTACAACACAAATACTGAGCAGAATAAACAGGCCATGAGAAATATCTTTATCTGTAGAACTTGAAATCAGAAGTAGTTTACTATCTGTTGACATACCTATTGGTAGATTTTGGAAAAGACACTGGAAAGCCAGTTTTTTATATCTATCTCAAATATTGCTCAATTAAGCAGCCTGCCTATCGGGTTATCAATAATGAGTTAATCAAATCATCAGACTGTTAAGTGAAATATATGGACATATGCTTTTTTGGGTTTCCTGACCTTGATTTGAGAAACCTTATGACATGAACAATCAAAATATCTATTTATCTATATCTATGTATAATATGTCTGCCTATCTGGCTTTAAAATTCCTGCATTTAGTTTTCATGTTTGCTAATCCAAGAATTGTTACTGAATAAAATCTATGCTGTCATACTTTTGAACATGTGTTGCTTCAGAGTATTACATCTGTCTCACAGAGAGCATCTTGCATATTTGCCTGATTTTTTGAGTGGCACTGAATCATAGCATTGATTTAATAAAACAAATACATGCACTACATGTTTCAGAGTGAAGTGCAGCACTGTGTTGATTTACACGTAAGCAGCTCATTATCTGCTGGTGTTTGCAACATCTCAGAGCAGCTCAGTTTACAGTAAGCACTGCATTTGAGAATGCAGCATGTGACACCCATTTCACCAAATTTTGCTATGAAACAACAATTTCCAGCACAAAAGCTCAAACTGCACATAGTGTGACCCATTAAATATAACTATAAAAAAATAATAATAGTGATAATATTATTGCACTTTTTTTTTTTTTTTTATAAAATAAACAAAATAATAAAGTGTGATAATACTATTGTGTATTAAAATAAAAGGGAGTATTAAATACAAATACAATTATTTTATAGTAAACTTAAAAATAAAATGCTAATATTTACTCATATATAGATATATATATAATAAGTTTAATTTATATAGCGCCTTTCCCAAGCTCAAGGATGCTGCACAATGACAAAAGCAGATAAACACTCATGTCCTACATACATGGACAAGACATTTTCCAAGTCCAGAACATGTGGTTGCAGTTGCATACCACAGTAATAATACAGTATCATAATCACACACAAAAAAACAACAACATTATAACAGGTAATATTGGTAGAACATATAAGTTTTAAGTTTAGACTTAAATTCGTGGAGTGTGGTTATTGTCCGGAGAGCCAGGGGCAATGTGTTCCAAAGTCTGGGAGCCATAACAGAGAAAGATCTACCTCCCATAGAAAATAGGCGAAATCTCGGAACACAAAGAAGTTCATCTCCAGATGATCGAAGTGGACGAGAGGGAATATATGGAGAAAGCAGGTCAGAGAGATAGGTAGGTGCAAGACCATGGATTAAAGGTAAGCAGAAGAATTTTATAAACGATACGAGAGGACACAGGTAGCCAGTGGAGGTTGAATAGAATAGGAGTGATATGTGCAGACTGTTTAGTGTAAGTTAGCATTCTCGCTGCAATCGAGAGATGGAGCGTACTGGTAACCCGGAAAAAAAGAGCGTTGCAGTAATCAAGGTGGGATGGGATTAAAGCATTTACTAGTAATTCAGCATCTTTTGGACTGATGAAGGAATGGAGTTTGGTTACTAATTTATGCATCTAGATTTAGAGAAGAGTCAAGAATGATACCTAAGTTGTTAACTGTGGCAGATGGGATAATTGATGTGGCTTCGAGGTCAAATCTAGGGACATTTGTTATGTTTTTTGTTCAAATTGGGGGCCCGACAAGTAAGATATCTGTTTTAGTCAAATTCAAACTGAGAGAGTTGGAGCTAAGCCAGGTCTTTTATATATATATATATGAATTTTTTTCATTTTCAAACTTAAAGCCAGCAAGCTTTTTTTCTGGCGTGTTGCCGGCAAGTATATGTGCTGCCGTGTTTTGCGCTGTAAAAAGCGTCAGCAAAGAACGAATGAAATGTCACAGTTTTGCTTTGTGCTTTGCAAATGGCAGCAGATAGCCTAGATTTATGCTTTCAGTTCGAATATAAATCTTATATAGTATTACGGTTTGTCGATCTAAAATGTTAATTGTGCATTGTCGGTACGCAAATGAGCGGTCTGAACGTATTTACACCGCACAATTTTTACTTTGGTCGCGCATGCGTACCACTTATGTGCACCCCAGCCAATTGTAGTCTTGTTTTCTTTTGTCACAGTAGTCATAACACAGCTCACCTGTATGAGATCCATAATGGTCCATCACCAGCCCACAGTATCCCCAAGTAACGATATTAATTTTGCACCAGTAGTAGTCTTGTCCATGCCTTCCACACATACTGTCAGCTTCACACTGTCTACCCCAGTAGTCCATGTTTTCCTGAGGTGAACAGTACATTTCCTGGCATTTTCCATCTTTATCAAAAGTCTTGCATTTGAACACGCCCGAGTCGGACTTGCAGTCATCTATACACCGTGTTCCGAGATGAGTAAAGATGAAGCAACATGAGTGCTATGTTTGTCCAAATTTTTTTTATTATTTACTACTTTATTTACAATAAAATATTATTCAAAGCTTGTTCATGCTACAATGTTAACTCTAGCGTGAGCACAACATACATGCGTCATGATGCTCTTATGAGCGTGTGTGGCAGATCAATATTTTTAGAAAATAAAGTTGTAAAATTTGTTTTTTGCACAAACAAAGCTACATTTATTGTTGTCAGAAAGCCAAACCTCTCACACTTCATCAAAAATCTACCCTGCCACTGCCACCATCATGTTTGCTACTATTTATTAACTTGGTGAAATGTTTGCTGCTATAGTGCTTGTAAAGCACGGTCACAGTATACAGTTTCAGCAGCCCTTGGTGTTTAAAACGCATATCTTGATTTGTTTAACGTCTCAATAAACTTGCAGCACATATTTGCATCAATTTTCAACCGACTTTGAGTGAGAAGGGCATGCAAGCTGTCCTCCTAATACGAAGACTACGATGGTGCACTGCAGGACACCTTTCTCCTTTTAAATGTTCAAGAAAAAAAGGACTGTAATGGACATGTATGTGTTTTTTTTCCCCACGCTTTTCTCAGTGGTTGTTTCCCATGAGGTGTGAGTGTATTTTCAGCTTTGTATGACAGTTTCTTGGCCGTTTTTTCTACTTTTGTGCCCTTGTTGTGTACATGTAGTGGCATTCACACATTAGCATGCACAGGCAGGTTGTGTACGGTTCTTAATATTAAAACCCTGTTTATAAGCACTGCAAGAAAAAAAATAATTTTAAATGTTTCAAACAAATGTTGTAGTATATATATTTTTTATCTGGATCTAAAATAAAGTTAACATTATCATAACTAGAAAATTTATGTAAAAAATTTTGAACTTAAATTGAAACAGCAAATATTGTAAAGTCAAATGAACTTCAATAAAACAATTCAGCACTAGGCAAGATTTAAATTAGTGAGTTGAAATGACTTGTACTTTTAAGTTGATTTAACTTAATTTTAAGGCAGCCACAAAACTTACGTTTTTAAGTTGAAAGGGGTGAATTTTTTTTACAGTGTGCTGCAGTGATGTATACTGTAAATGCAATAAACATTTGAATCATACATCTTGTCACGTCTTATTACTTCTGGATTTTCTTTTTTTTTTTTTTCAAAATTACTTTATGAACAATCCTATTAAAGAAAATGTATAGTATGATAAATGTAAGGATATTGATCTGGAAGAAATGGGGCCATAAAGAACCTATTCATCAGTGGTTCTTTGAAGAACCTTTAAAAAGGGTTCTGTACCAGAAAAGGTGCTTTATGGCACCAAGAAAAACTCGGTTCTTTAAAGAACCTTTCACAAAATGGTTCTTCAGGGAACCAAAAATGATTCCTCTATTGCATCGCCGCAAAAAACCCTTTTTGGTTCTTCATGTCACTTTTTTTTAAGAGTGTACATACCTTGTCTAGTACTTGGAGGACTTATTTTGTTGGGATATTCCAGGAAAAGAGAGTCAGTGCAACACTTCTTGAATCACTTTCTGATCAAAGTTGTTTATGCTGGAAAAGAGGTCAGATGGCAACATCAGGACAATTTTCTTTTCCGAAAATTCGAAATAAACTTTTATTTAACTCACACATAATTTGTAGTTCCGGAAAACCTTGAATCAAACACAAAAAGGAAAATTTTGTCAAAATTGTCAAAAATAAATTAGGAAATTACTCCCAAAATGGCATTTACACTTCTCAGCAGATACAAATGTAAGATTGTTTTTCCAATTCACCTTTAAATGATGCAGTAGTCATATGGATACATATAGTGGATACTAATAGCCTGTTAATGTACATTTCATAAAATCTAAGTTTTACATGTCAAACAAAGTCTGTCTATCTGGTTTTCTAATTCCTGTATTTATTTTTCATGTTTACTTATCCAAGCTTTTTATCCAAGAAAATCTACCAAAGCTCTATAAAAAGCATTTGCTGTCATGATTTTGAGCATGTGTTCAACGAAATTAAGACTTAAATATTAGCATTGTAATTTTACAGGCATACTATCAAATAAATTGTTTTTTTTATTAAACAATCGATTTCTATCAATTATATATACATATATTTTAATCAGTGTTCGGTATTATAAGGGTCCAGTAACCGTTCCAACGAAATCTGTTTGAGTTTATGCCGTCTTAGAGAAATATCAATGGTTTCTCTGTTGTTACACTTCAACAAAGACGGTTGTTCCGCTCTGTTATTCAGTAAATGATGTACATTGTTTCATTTGTGACACTTTGCCAAGTTTAGGGCGTCACCATCAGGATGAATCATTGTCATGCTGTTGTTTTGTTCCTCACTGTGCCTCGTTCTGTGTTAGAAATTTTATTTTTTGTTAGATGTTTTTATAGTAAATGTCACAGTATCTATCTGTACTGTCCCATGCTGTTAACACATGCACAGATTTATGCAGTCTTGTGCAGGTCTGTGTCTGTGATGTCGGTGATGGTGATGGATTGATATTTGATGGCAATATAAACATCACAAAGTGGCCTGATGCACTGATCTCATCTAAAGTCGAATAACAGAACGGACCATCTGTAGATGAAAAGAGGAAAAGAGGAAAGTTTGTTTGACTAAATGCTTTCTTGTGTTCTTAAAAACCTTTGAGATGTTCAAATGTTTGAAATAATTTTGTAGGCAAATATAATCATGCTTATCTATTTCTTGCAAAGTGTACCACTGGCTACTCTGCAGAAGCTAAAATGTAACGGTTTTAATTTTATTTACATTAATCATTATAGAAATCCTTATATATTTAAAAAAAATTTAGCTACTACATAATTCTCATTCTTCAAACTGTTTTTATGGTCTGATGACTTTAATACTTCAACAAGTCGTTGTTTTGATAATCAGTTACATATTTGCTCATATTTATATCAAGTAGTTCTCCACTCTTCACACAGTGTACAGTGTTAATTTGAAGGAATTCTCTGTATTGATTTTTCACTGGTGTTTTAAATGTATTTTTAATTACGCTCTGCATAGTGTTTTTTTTTTTTTTAGAGTTAAATGTCTGTAAGCTTAACAAACATTGTCCTGGCAGAAAATTAGCAGGAACATTTCTGTTATTTACAAGTTGTTTTCTTACAGTGTACATCTGTTTGTGGTGATTAACTGTTTTGCAAGAGATAAACTTTCTCATTTACCATGACAAATAGGCAAAAAATAAATCATTCTTTGTCTGTTTTGTTTGTCTTTGTGTCTGTTTTACATTATATATTACATAGGCCTATACTTTTTTTTCATCTTATTTTATTAATTGTATGGCATGCTAATTATTCCTTTGATGTTTGTTATTGTTATACTGTACATTTATTTTTCTTGTCATTAGTATTACTTGTGTGTGTAATAATGCTTTGTCAATACTGTATGCAACCACAATCATGCCATTAACGTAGTTTACATTGGATTTGTTTGAAACTGAGTTGATTGAAAATACATTTGTCTTTTATATCAAGTGAGTAAAAGCTAAAGGAAACATTGCTTTTGCATCTAAATCTCAATAAATGTTTCTTTCACTTTACATTGTAAACAGAATGCTCTATTTCCTTTGAAACTTGTGATATTAAATAGAAATCTCATTGACCAGGAAAGGTGGGGTGCAGTGGAATAGGAAACACAACAGTTTCCTGGAATTTCCTGCAAAACAAGCTCAAAATAGCTGGTGCTCCTCATTTGGGAGTCACACTTGTGATCTTCACGGTCAAAAGGGACCAGACACCTGAAATTGAACTTTTCCCCCCCAGTAAAATCAATGTAACATATTTTTGTTCTATAATATTTTTTCTTTTGTATTTTGAAATTTTCATGGTAATAATTTATATTTATGCAATAATTATGATCAATTTCTTCCCATTGAAAATACACATTTTTCAAAATATATATTTTTATATTACTTTTAAATTAATGCAGTATTTCATGTTAAAATAGAGTCAATGCCTTTAAAATCCCATTTTTGAAGCCAGATTAGTGCCATCTGGTGGGAGTAAAGAAAGACATGCAATTCCATGGTTTAGCCCATATATTCCTATGTGGCTCTATTCAGAAGGCCTATAATTGTTTTTAGACAAATACTTTATTAAGTTGTGGTTTTAGATATATACATTTAGACATTCTCAAAGACAACTTTTTGTAAAGGTTTAGACTTTATTAATTTAAATTTTTTGGTTTGAAATGTTGATTTGAAGCATCAGTTTTTAAATTATTATTACTACAGTCAAACCTGAACACAGAGAAAGCATTTCTGTCAGGGATCTGGAAGGAGGACCCAGTTGCAGTGAGTGTAACAAGGGTTTGACAAAACAGATCAATACAAAAGGGTTGTGAGGTGCACAGGTGATACCACAACAGGAACAAACAGATAGCTAGGGAAGGCCACTGGAACAGCCTCAGACATCAACTGGCAGAATACTACAGCAGAGGTGGCAAGACCAGGCCGGGAGAGAGACCAGAGCAAGGCACCAGAGAGCTGAGCTCAGATACTTGTTGACCATAAACTCTGAAGCACCCCCAGACACCAGGCAAGGGAACCAGTGGACAGGAACAGGTCAGGACAGGAACTCTAACACCACAACAAGACAAAGCATAGCTCCACAGAAACACAAATTACTCCAAGACAGGCAAGAGAATAAACAAAAAAAAAAAAAGGACTAAATATTATTATTAATAAAGTAACCAATATAAAAAAACAACAACTAAAAAACACCTTTTTTATTTATTTTGGGGTGAAATAAAAAAATGAATAAGCATCAGTTAAAAAATAAAAAAAAAAAAAAAAAAAAAAAAAAAAAAAAAAAAAAAAAGAAGAACAAAAGATCAGGACTAAGAGAATTAAATAAATACTAAATTAAAAGTCAAAAAGGTCAAAAACAGACCGCATCCAAAAACAAGGAGCAAGACAAAAACATAGAATTACAAGAGACAAGACTAGAGCACAAGAACACATAATCAACCATATCCACAGACAGAGACAGAGATGACACGACAGACAGGAACATCTTCTGTGGACTTGACAGACAGGAACGATCTCAAAGGGCTTGACTTGACTAACAGGAACAACTTCTGTGGACATGACATGATAGGAGCAGCTCAATGGACTTGACTGGCAGGATCAACTTCTGAAGGCGTGACATGAAAGGCTGGAACAGTCTTTTATAACTGCTGTAAAAGTCAAATAGACCGGGAGGCTTGAAAGAATACTTCGTAACTGTAACTTGAGGATCTGACACCAAGGCCACCGAACTAGACACCTCTGGACTCACAGGGCTAGAGAGTTCTTAACACGGGTTCACCTGGACCCATGGGTTGAGTGTTCAGAAGGAACGCCCATAAGTTGATACATGTCCCCTCCTTCTCCACATTTGAGGCAAGGATGGCTGCAGAGCTCTTACTTGACTCCGGAGTGTCCGAAACTAGTTTGTTGGACACAGTGATGGCCAGAGCAGTCAGTCAAATCAGGAATAACTAGAACAGATGAGACAAGACTAGGGCAAGACTAGAGCACAAGAACAAACCAACAGGGAGACAGGAACACATAATCAACCATAGCCACAGACAGAGACAGTGAGGGAAAGAATGACCACAAACCAGCAAAGACAATAGGGCAAGGGGCACTATAAATAGGGAGGAAACCACACAAGGAACAGGTGAGAGCAATTACACTAACAAGGACTCAATGAGGGCTAACAAGAGGGTGTGGTAATGAGGAAACCAGGAGGAGGGGCTAAAGCACATGGCTGAGAAAAACAAACTAGGCCATGTGCTGACAAGACAACATAGACACAAGAAACAAAATACAAGACAACCAGTGTCAGGGCAAAACCCTGACAATTTCGTTACACAAAACATAAAAATTATATTAAAAATTTACAAAAATGAACAGGAATGTTACTCCCACCAGATAGTGGAATTTATTGACATTGACTCTATTTTAACATGAAATACTGCATTAATTGAAAAGTAATATAAAATATATATCTTTTAAAAAATATATATTATTTTCAATGGGAAGAAATTGATCATAATTATTGCATAAATATAAATTATTACCATGTAAATATCTCAAAATACAAAAGAAAAAGGTTTTGTTTTGCAGGAAATTCCAGGAAACTGTTGTGTTTCCTATTCAACTGCACCCCACCTTTCCTGGTCAATTAGATTTCTATTTAATATCACAAGTTTCAAAGGAAATAGAGTATTCTGTTTACAATTTAAAGTGAAAGAAACATTTATTGAGATTTAGATGCAAAAGCAATGTTTCCTTTAGCTTTTACTCACTTGATATAAAAGACAAATGCATTTTCAATCAACTCAGTTTCAAACAAATCCAATGTAAACTACGTTAATGGCATGATTGTGATTGCATACAGTATTGACAAAGCATTATTACACACACAAGTAATACTAATAATATACATTTACAGTATTACAATAACAAACATCAAAGGAATGATTAACATGCCATACAATTAATAAAATAACATGAAAAAAGTATAGGCCTTTGTAATATATAATGTAAAACAGACATAAAGACATGTACAAACAAAACAGACAAAAAATGATTTATCTTTTGCTTATTTGTCATGGTAAATGAGAAAGTTTATCTCTTGCAAAACAGTTAATCACCACAAACAGATGTACACTGTAAGAAAACAACTTGTAAATAACTTGTAAATGCTAATTTTCCGCCAGGACAATGTTTGCTAAGTTTACAGACATTTAACGCTTAAAAAAAATAATAATAATAATAAAAACACTATGTAGAGCGTAATTAAAAATACAGTTAAAACACCAGTGAAAAATCAATACAGAGAATTCCTTCAAATTAACACTGTACACTGTGTGAAGAGTGGAGAACTACGTGATATAAATATGAGCAAATATGTAACTGATTATCAAAACAACGACTTGCTGAAGTATTAAAGTCATCAGACTATAAAAACAGTTTGAAGAATGAGAATTATGTAGTAGCTAAAAAAAATTAAAATATATAATGATTTCTATAATGATTAATCTAAATAAAATTAAAACCGTTACATTTTAGCTTCTGCAGAGTAGCCAGTGGTACACTTAGTAAGAAATAGATAAGCATGATTATGTTTGCCTACAAAATTATTTCAAACATTTGAACATCTTAAAGGTTTTTAAGAACACGAGAAAGTATTTAGTCAAGCAAACTTTCCTCTTTTCCTCTTTTCATCAACAGGTGGTCAGTTCATCCAAACACAAAAGAGAGGATGAATGTGATTCAGTGTCATCAGGGTAATATTGTGATTTACTGCACACATGTCAGACGGACTGGGCATGATCAGCTTCTTACTTGCATTGAAGCTTTAAATGTCTGTCTATTTTCTTTTTTTTCTTCCCATGTCACAATCCTTATACTGTCAATCTCTCATTTTTTGCAAATTCTTTCTGTGAAGATCAGCCCAGAGTCTTCCTCAATTTCTTTCATTTTAACTCTTTACTACCTTACTATTATTATCTCTTGGTAGGTAAAGTGGTCCAGTGTACACATGGACATTACGGATCTCATGTTTTTACGAATAGTTATTTTCCCTGGTAATTAGTTACTTTTATAACGACGTAACTCAGTTACCAACTCAGTTATTATTTGTGAGAAGTAGCTTGTAACTATAATGAATTACTTTTTTAAAGTAGCGTGCCCAACACTGATTATTATATGGGTAACCATGGTGCACTAGTGAGACGGTGGCACGCTTAGTCAAACTTTTCATCTACAGATGGTCAGTTCATCCAAACACACTCATAAAAGAAGATCAAACACAACTCTTTGTTTCACTGTCATCAGGGTAATACGTAAGGGATAATGCACAACTGCACGACGTTGAAGCCAAGAACCACCCAATGCGAAGCGTTTAATGCAAAGCTAGTTGTGCATTATCTCACTTATACCATGGTCATTTGCCAGCATTGACAAATTAAAGCTGTTAACGGTGTTTGTGTGCGTTGTGGCGTGTGTTTGTGTGCGAGTGATGTGTGTGTGGGTTTGTGTGCATCAATTAAAGCACCGTTCTATTATATTAATATAGAACGGTGATTAAACTGACATGGAACTACCTGTGCATTAAACGGTTTTAATGCATACCTGCCAGCCAATCAGAATCGAGTATTTAGACAGACCATGGTATAATGTCATTTACTGTACACATGTCAGACATCGGCACCATCAATTTCATCCTTAAGTATGTGGTGTGGTTATTCTGACTTCTATCTCAGCACTACATGACTCTCCATTTCCTTTTTCTCCTGTCCATTTCACCTTCCTTATTCTGTCAGTGTTTATGGAATTGGTTTCTGTGAAGGTCAGCCCAGAGATTCTCTGAATATCTTCAACAGTCCTCTCGTACCATTCCAGACGTTCTTTGTTTGTTATTTTTTGTCTCATTCTATACTTTTTTATCTCTTAAAACTGATTCGTCATTGGGCATCAGATAGCATTTCGGCTGTTCTACTGTCTCATTATTATTCTCCACAATTATTTCCTTAAAGAAATTCCATTTCTTTTTCTTTGAATCATCATCATCACTTTTTTCCCCTTCATCCTCTGAGTCTGAACCATTATCTGGTACGAGTAAGTATATTTGAATGGTGTGCATCTATATATAAACACATACAGTATGGGATTTTCATCTACAGATGTTACGTTTATCCAAACACACTCATAAGAGAAGATCAAACACAACTCTCTGTGTTTCAGTGTCATGGGGTTAACACAGTAAATTACTGTACACATCAGACTTAGACAAGCAATACTATCATTATCAGTAATCAGCTTATTTTGACCAGTTATTAACTTACCGGTTTACATTATGAGTTATTCTGACTCCTATATTAACATTATGTTGTGTTTGATTCAGATCTTCTCCCTGCAATGTCACAGTTATTATTCTGTCTGTATCTCCCAAATTGAGTCCATGTTCTATGAACGTCAGCCCAGAAACTCTCTGAAATTCTTCAATGTTCACCCTGAAGACATCCAAGTCTGTAGTTTGTGGTGCCTCATTGGGCATCACAAAGCATCCTGGCGCATTTACTGTCCCATTCACATTCTCTACAATGATCACCTTAAAGAGGTGAGTTGGCACTATCTTCCTTCTACCTTCCAGATCAAAAACACGCATAGGCCTTATGTAAAGTGGTCCAGTGTACACATGGACATTGCGGATCTTATTATCTGTGGTCATATTTCGACATCTATTCTCCAGGTCTTTCCACACCCTCGAGTAAGTATATTTGAATGGTGTGCATCTATATATAAACACATACAGTATGGGATTTTCATCTACAGATGTTACGTTTATCCAAACACACTCATAAGAGAAGATCAAACACAACTCTCTGTGTTTCAGTGTCATGGGGTTAACACAGTAAATTACTGTACACATCAGACTTAGACAAGCAATACTATCATTATCAGTAATCAGCTTATTTTGACCAGTTATTAACTTACCGGTTTACATTATGAGTTATTCTGACTCCTATATTAACATTATGTTGTGTTTGATTCAGATCTTCTCCCTGCAATGTCACAGTTATTATTCTGTCTGTAACTCTCTGAAATTCTCCAATGTTCATCCTAGACATTCAAGTCTGTAGTTTGTGGTGCCTCATTGGGCATCACATAGCATCCTGGCGCTCTTACTGTCCCATTCACATTCTCCACAATGATCACCTTAAAGAGGTGAGTTGGCACTCTCTTCCTTCTACCTTTCAGCTCAAAATGATGCATTGGTCTTATATAAAGTGGTCCAGTGTGTACACATGGACATTGCGGATCTCATTATCTGTGGTCATATTTCGACATCTATTCTCCAGGTCTTTCCACGTCCTTATGTTTAACAAATGATTCTGTGGTATAATGTTCCTGAACAAATAAGTGTCATTATAGGCTTCCCGACACCACCTGTGATTGGCAGCTGCAGCCAGATGACCTTTGACATAGCCTTGTCCAAAGCTTATTGGATCACAATTGTTAACTAAAGTATTCCTGTTCAGTATCTCATACACCCATTCAGCATTCCCGGTGTAATTGTCAAATGACATGGCATAAGATCTTGTTATATTTACAATATTATCTGAAGGAAATTCATTTATTAATTTATAGCGAGATGTGACATATGGAACTAAATGATCTCTAGCTGTTGGTTCTTTGTGAAACGTTTCTAAAAGTGGGATACGAATGTAAATGGTTTCATCTTCACTATACATATTTTCTTCACTTTCTAATGTCCTAGACTGGCCATCAGGAGCACCATTCCCAGTGGCCTGACTCCAGACCTGAAATGGGAATTGTGTCCCAGGCCCGACCTGACTGACACTACCTGTTTGCCAGAGATAGCTAGATGTTGGGTGATTTCCTCCAGAATGCTGCTTAACTCTTCCATCAGCTCCCAATGTCTTTAGTTCATCACTGCTTTGAGTTGATCTCTCTTTTGAGATTACTTTCATGATTTCTGCTTTTCCACAAGCTTGATTTATATCAGCAGTTGACCAAAGAACATCTTCCCCTCTTCCATTCTCTCTTTTAGCTTTCATTTGGTAAGGCGTATCGCTCAAACTCAACTCTGCGCATCTTTGGACTAAATTTCTACCCTCGTTCAGATCAGACTTTTCTTCTTTTGTTCTTTGTCTTTTTAATACCTGCAGCACTATCACAAGAGCCCAGCGATTTCTTCTTAAGTCTTCATCAATTCTTTGTGTTTTTCCCCAAGCTCGTTTTATATCATCCTCTGGCCAGCAATCATCATGTTCCTTGTCAATGTCATATTTTTTTTCAATCTCTTTTTTAGTTTCACACAAGATCTCAAGCTCATTAAAATATTTTAATAAATTCTCAAGTACGAAATCTAATTTGACATCAGGTGGGTTTCTTCCCCCTTTCTCAAGAGTGGTTTTACTATTTTCAGAAGATTCAGGAAGTTGCTTTTGTACACAGATCAAACTCATCTTGATGCAACAGAAGAACAAAGTTAAGGAACAAATCACCCTTGACCCAGTCTGGTTTTATTACTTCTCCGAGAGCTTCAACTAAGAATCTTCTCTTCTTCCTGGCTGAAAAAAAAAAAAATAATAATAAAAATAAATAATTGTGATCTGTCAAATAAACTTCCGTAGCTCTGATTGTACCTCTCTTCTGTTCCACAACACACACACACACACACATACAAGTTCCATACTTTTTCAGACTCAAATTGCCAGACTTCTCTTATTTCATAGTGAAAAACAAATGATTTAACATGTAAAATTACAGGTTCAAATTCACAATGCTGAAATCTGATGTTCCCACAGTACTGTTGTCACAGTACCAAAAGTTCACTAGTCTGTACCATACCAGTAAAATGTCATGGTTCTCCATGGCAAAAACTATTAGAACTATTTAGCTATTTTATTTATTTGAAAAAAGAAAAGAAAATTAGTTTATCATTAATGCTAATACACACAGGCAGCCGCCAGTCATGCAGAATGGCTTTTATCATTACATATTTTAAATTTCTGCTCAACTTTATTTTAAGGACATATTCACACTATGCTTCAAGACATTTCATTAAGACCAATAAAACCATTTAGTATTTGACAGCAGTGTGTGGAAATGTTTTCTTTCACATTGTAATGTAGTGCATTTGTTTATTTTTATTGCTGTTATATTTATTTTATTTTGTATATTTTTTTATATTACTACATCTGATTTTGGAAACAAACAAAAAAAAAATTAACAAACATTAAATTTGAACTGTCTGGTTGTAGCATAGCATGTATAATTCATATCTTAAACAATATTCCATCTGAAACTCTTAAGCCATAGATTTAATATAGAAAAAGTAGATTACAGTTTTTTTCCCAACTGCTTACACTCATGTTCAAAACTTTGCCTCTTTTTTTCAAAACTTTACGCACAAATCCAAGAATTGCATGCACAAAATGCAAAATGCCACATCTCTTGCAAAATGAAGCACTGCATTCAAAATATCACAAACACATCTCAAAAGCAAACATTTGCAAACACCTTCGTCATAATATTAATCCCTGTTAGATTTGTGTGTGTTGCGTAGAGAATTGTGTGTTGTGTTTTGCAAAAAGTTAGAAAATTTAAAACTGAGTCAAAGGCCAAGAATTAGCGTAGAGTTTTGCAGATTTGGGATTCTGGTGTTTGAGTGTCAGCTTTCAGAAATTGTGTGACAAGTGAAGATTTTGTGTGTAAGCAGTTGGAACAAAATGTAAGGGAAAGAGTAATTTTATTATATAACAGAACTGAATTAAAATCCATACCTTTAATCTTTCCTTTAGTAGAAATACATAGAAAATCTTATAAACATCAGTGTCCAACAAAAAAAAAATTAACAAACATTAAATTTGAACTGTCTGGTTGTAGCATAGCATGTATAATTCATATCTTAAACAATATTCCATCTGAAACTCTTAAGCCATAGATTTAATATAGAAAAAGTAGATTACAGTTTTTTTCCCAACTGCTTACACTCATGTTCAAAACTTTGCCTCTTTTTTTCAAAACTTTACGCACAAATCCAAGAATTGCATGCACAAAATGCAAAATGCCACATCTCTTGCAAAATGAAGCACTGCATTCAAAATATCACAAACACATCTCAAAAGCAAACATTTGCAAACACCTTCGTCATAATATTAATCCCTGTTAGATTTGTGTGTGTTACGTAGAGAATTGTATGTTGTGTTTTGCAAAAAGTTAGAAAATTTAAAACTGAGTCAAAGGCCAAGAATTAGCGTAGGGTTTTGCAGATTTGGGATTCTGGTGTTTGAGTGTCAGCTTTCAGAAATTGTGTGACAAGTGAAGATTTTGTGTGTAAGCAGTTGGAACAAAATGTAAGGGAAAGAGTAATTTTATTATATAACAGAACTGAATTAAAATCCATACCTTTAATCTTTCCTTTAGTAGAAATACATAGAAAATCTTATAAACATCAGTGTCCAGTACAGGGTCCAGAATGATCCAGAGAAATCTGTGGAATTTATAAACACTGTCTTAGAGAAATATCAACAGATTCTCTGTCACAGTTCTCCAAAGAGGTTTAATCATGTCTGTTCTCCAGTGAACCACATTGAAGAGTGGGTTTGTTGCCACAAACAACAAACTGAATGTGCAAGTCAGAGTAGAGGATGAAACTATAATCAAAATGCAACAAACTGTGATTAGTAGCCTAAATAATTACTTAACCAAATGAAATAATTAAATTAAATTAAAATGGATAAGAGTCGGTGACCCTTTAAAAATACCATAAATGTTTCCCCATTCCCCCAGGGGTTTAGTTCTGTATGCTTGAATAGCAGCATAAACAACAGAACAGGAGGATTTAATGTCATTAAAAATTATATTTAATTATTTGATTTGATTTATTTTTGTTTGTTTGTCTACATGATGGTAAGCTTTATAAGTTGTGAAAATTCTCGCTATGACTAACCTACTAAATACATAACTAATCAGTATAATATTATACAATACTACAGTACTAATTCAATACTGCAGTACCTCGGGTAATTCCCATCCTGAATACAATACAGTATAATGCTACAGTATGGGTAATTCCCTTTTTGAAATCATACAATACAAAACAATACTTCAAGGTAATTCCCTCTTTGATCTGAGCATCCTTATACTCTGCACTTGCACTTTTCTGAACGTTCAGTGTAACAATACACTTTTAAAGGCAATTATTTAAAACATTTCATCATATATATTCACATACATTGTATATAATAGAACATATTTGCAATGTACTCTTGTTAAAGTAAAAAAAAAAAAGTACATAAGTGTAAAAGAATAAAAGGATTCAAAGTTGGGTAATCTTTTACTCTTAAAAGTACAAAGTTTGATTTACCAAAATGTAACGGAGTAAATGTACTTCGCTACTCTGTTGTTAAGTCATATATTTTTTAAGTCATATTTGTTATATAAAATGTGAATTTGTGTAATGTCAGCACAACTGAACTACAGTTCTTACCTTGTCTGTCCTCTAGAAACACAGAGAAAACCATGCAAACTTGAGTGTGCTCTTTTATAAGCGTTTAGTAATGTTTTCACAGATCTCAGAAGAGAGACAGTCAAGTCTGTTGTCCAGGAACTGATGATGATTATATTTAAACTGTGACACTCTTTGCTAAGTTGAGGGCGTCACTGTCAAGATCAGCCCTTCCCCAAAGGCTGATTATACAGACTGAAAGGTCAGTTACATTCTAGACACAAAGGCTAGTTGTTGTAGGAATATGTGCTGTGTGATTTCACAGATTATTTAGGCCAGTAACTTGCCTTGCCTATTTAAAGAAAGATGTTTAACAATTATATTGCATATATTTTATATTATTTAGATTTATAATATGTCAAATATATATACTATAAAAAAGATATATACAGTATATAATTTTATATTACAATAATCAGTTTGTACTCACTGCACAAGTTTTGTTGTAACACACAAGTGTTACAACTGTGGAAAAAGCATTTGCTGCATGCTTTTGCACATGTGTTACATCACAGTATTCCATCTGTCCCGCAGACAGCATCTTGCATTTTTGCCAGATTTTCTGAGTGACCGTGAATCATAGCATCGATTTAATAAAATAAATGCATGCACTGTGTGTTTCAGTGTAAAGTGCAGCACTGTGTTGATTTACACATGAGTAGCTCATTATCCACTGGTTCCTGCAGTGTCTCAGAGCGACTCGGTTCACAGTAAATGTGGCTCCACACGTACTCATCTCCGCATCTGAGTCTGGATCACTTACTGTGCATTTGAGAATATCACCAGATAGCCTATGCAATGAGAAGCATTTAGACACCTGTTGCCGACAAAGAAGAAGCATTAAAGACTCCAACGGTTTCCTGTCAAAAATAAAATCTTGATTTTTAACAAAAAATCATAGGCTTTAACATCTAAAAATAATGAAATTAAGACTTAAATATTAGCATTGTAATTTTACAGTCATACTATCAAATAAATTGATTTTTATCAAACACTTAAGATTTTTTTTATTCAGTGTTCAGTATTAGCAGGGCTTGACAATTTTGTTGTTGGGAAATTATGTTTTATTTGACTAAAGTTACTGCATACTAAAATTAATTGAAATTGATTTCCAGGTCTAAAATGTAGCATGAAAGCATTTACATTGCAAAACTGCAACAGTATGAATAATGTTATGGGCTTGGTGTTTTATATATATACAAACTTTTAAAGGAACACTCCACTATTTTTGAAAATAGGCTCATTTTCCAACTCCCCTAGAGTTAAAAAGTTGAGTATTACCGTTTTCGAATCCATTCAGCCAATCTCCGGGTCTGGCGGTAGCACTTTTAGCTGTAGCTTAGCATAGATCATTGAATCTGATTACACCGTTAGCATCTCACTCAAAAATGACTAAAGAGTTTCTATATTTTTCCTATTTAAAGGATGTGAGAGAGGCGTTTCCCGCACCACCCCTCTGTGGGGTGTCCTGAAGATGCCAGTGCATTGTTTGCCTCTCAGGAGATCAAAGTATTCTAGTTTCTTTTATCCTTACAGAACTATACTCTCATTCCGGCATAATAATCAAGGAACTTTGCTGCCGTTCCATGGGTTCCAGCGTTCCAGGCGTTCCAGCGCCTGAAAATAGGCTTATTGGAAGTTACCAGCTTTTCATTTTCCGTCGGTCTTAGTACACAATGCGAGATGGAACTTCTTTCTAACTGTTGTGTTATACTATGTCTTATCTCAAGAAATGTTACTATGTAGTTTAGAAATTGCTATTTGCCTGGCCTACGCCTTTAAGATGTTATAATTGTTTAGATTAAAGTAGATTAGATTAGCAATAGATTAGCTTGCTTCTCTGAAAAAATGCTGCAATTATTCCATTTGAATTTATACTGTCAGTTTGCTAACTGTGTTAAAGGTTACTCATCCTGTCTTGGGTAACCATAGCAACCTATGTCTCTGCTTACACAGAAAGTTAGGCTTGTGTGTTTTGTGTTCACTATGTACCGTAAACACAAACATGAAACTTGTAAATAAAATAATCTGATATGTAGCCTACGTACAATTGAATAACATATAGCCTAGTTTGATACATGAATTGGGTGTTCGTCAAAGATTGCATGTGGTCAGAGATTCCCGTGTTTACAGCTCCATAAAACAACCCACTGGAAGCTCTGTCGTTTTGCTGTATAGGCCTATAGATAAAAATATTAAAATTAAAAACACACAACATTTTGAGTTACTTCCATTTCTGAAAAAAAGAATGTAGGCCTAGTAATTGATGTTATAAATACACACGCCTGATTTTTGTTTTAATTATCCATCGTACATAAAAAAACAACAAAAAACATTTGCAATCAAGACAAAAAAGCCAGAAGTGAATGTAAACCAGATTTGGCCCAGACTCTGTTGCTATCTGTGAAGCCAAGCATAAGAATAGCCTACTAATGTAAATTTGTTAACCCACAGTAACAACTTTTAACAGATTAATCGCATATTTTCGTTTGCTGCATGCTTTTAAAAACACAATAACATTTTTTTTTTTAAAAGATACGTCTTGTATAAGTTGCATTTTCAGAAATAATAACGGCAGGCCTAATAATGTTGTAATGTACCAACATTATAAACACTATAGGATAATTTAGTTCCCCTCACTTTTTACTTCTTTTTACCTCACGTTTACTTCTCTCATGCACAAAGTACCGAGTTTTCCCAGGAGCGAAGTTATATGTGTGCAATACACAGGCTTTGTCCTGTAGTCGGTGTTACAAGAAATTAACAGATTAATCGCATATTTTCGTTTGCTGCATGCTTTTAAAAACACAATAACATTTTTTTTTTAAAAGATACGTCTTGTATAAGTTGCATTTTCAGAAATAATAACGGCAGGCCTAATAATGTTGTAATGTACCAACATTATAAACACTATAGGATAATTTAGTTCCCCTCACTTTACAACAATTATATTTATATAATCAAATCAGAACAGAATAAGAATTTAAAAATATATCATTCTAATGGATAAATATAATTGCAGTATATATGCTTAGCAATAAACATGCCAAAACAAATACATTTATAAAGAAACGTAAGGTAACGTTGGGTTTACTTCTCTCAGGCACAAAGTACCGAGTTTTCCCAGGAGCGAAGTTATATGTGTGCAATACACAGGCTTTGTCCTGTAGTCGGTGTTACAAGAAATACAATTAAAAAAAAAATCTATTCAGTTCAGCTGGACACGGGACGCTACAAACTACTGTTCCAAGCCGCAGGAGTCACGTGACGAGAGTGAAGCGAAATACCTGCTGGCGGATCCAAAAGCACAAGAGAACTTTTGTTAATAAACGTTTCATTTCTTCGTTTAAAATAACTGAGTTGCTCTTTATTGTTGCTGTGTTTTCATTAAAAAACAAAGATGAACCACAAACTAAGCATTCGTTTTAAATAAGGGAAACCTTATAGGCTCCTTCTTCTTCAGTTTGTTAATAAGAGTTAGAGGTTTAATAAATGCGAATTTGCCATTGTACTACTTTATGACTGATCTGTTTTAATAACAATGAACCACAAACTACGATCGTTTTAAAAGGGGAAATCCATTATATTTGCGTTACAAATTTTATAAACAAAATTGTCATTTTGTTAATAAAAATTAAGTTTAATATGTGAATTTCTTAATGATACTACTTCATTGTGGGCCTTCATTGTGGGCCTTCATAATTGTACTATTTTATTGTTTATGTAACGTTTTTTTTTTTATTATATATTGAATCAACCTTAAGCATTAGTTTTGATCCACGAAAAGATAACGTTAAAGATCAAGATGCGAGAATGCGACATAGTTGCTGCTGAGGTAAATGGACCCTCTCGCTCTTTCTGTTTCTTTGTAATAGCTGACATGCTCGTTAATTCTTAATTTGGGTACAGACGTGTTATAGGGAGATAAATATGATCAAAAGGTCATGGCAACAAATGTTTGTTTTTTTTAAAATCAGTATATGATAAAAGTTTTAAACAACGTATACACCGTCAAATTGATTTGACTTAACTCATGTTTTACAGTGTGACCACAATAAAGGGCTTCTTAGAGTAGCCTACCATACTGACTGGATAATCAGGAAGAATTGTTAGAATTAGAATTAATTATTGTTAGAATTAATACTACTAAAACAAAATAAGATTAATGCGTATGCCTACTGCTGGTTGGCTGCCCACTAGGCATAGGCTCCAGGTCTGCTTCCTTATCGCCAGCTCAAGGCTCGGTCTCTTTTTATTTTTTTGGGGCTTCGTGAAAAAATCAAAAATGTTTTTTTGCGCCATGTTGACTGGTGTATTTTTAAATCTTCAATGACGGATCTTCAATGTTGCTTATTGTCGTTAAGCTTGTTCCCCTATGATTTTAATGAATATTCAAATTAATAAAATTAGTTTAATTTATTTTTTGTTACAAAATTTAAATCTATTTATTTTTAACACCGCACCCCCAGCACCCCCATTTTTTATTTAGCTCTGAGCCCGCACCCCCAGCACCCCTACTTCCCGCGGTAATGCGCCCACTACGGAGACGGCACCAGAGGTGAGGGGGCAGAGTGACCGAGGTGGCCGGGCCGGGCCCCCTCAGCCCCATTATTTTATGTAACTTGTGCACGTAACTACTTGAGGCTGAAAACAACCTTTTAAGAAGAAACTGTGTACCAGGAACGGGCAGTTCTGAAAGTAACCAGACATCTGCCAGTACCATGAGGCGATGTGCATGTGCTGTGCATGAGATGAACATGGGTAATGGGGCGATGTGCACTGGGCAACATGATTGGCTCAGGTCTTTATCTGTTTTCAATGTATCTCTTTTAATGCTATAAAATGAGACTGTGAGAGTGTGTGGGTTATCACTCTGCCCACAGTCTCTCTGTGCGTAGACTGATCATTCTCTGCAGAGAATTAAAGCAAGACAAAGACAACTCTGGTTGGTTTTTCATTCTCAGTCTTCACAATTATTTTATTACTTTATAAGATTAGAAACTCCACGACACCACTCTAAGTTCTTCTGCCTTGGGAAAGCTAGCGTGTCTCCAACATAGTGATAACACTCGTAGCCTTCTCTAGTGCAGCTCAACCAGGTCTCGTCCCATTCGTCGATATTTGTGATATCACAAATCCCAGAAAATATGCGTTGTAGTCCAAACGAGTCGTTCGTTGTAGTTTCTGAAAAGTGATTTCTGTTAAATAAAATATCTCCTTTTGAATTGGACTTTGAGCTTTGTAACTTTGCAGATCTTTTTTATGCTCAAACAGCAACATTACAGACTAACTAAAGTTGAAAAAGTGAAAAAGCATTATAGGACCCCTTTAATAAAGCAAAACCATTTCCAATGGTGATGCGTTAAACTTCTTTTAAACAAGTCTGAGTATTTTATTATTAGAAATATATTATCTGAACTTGAAGAAAACTTCCATCAAAGCCCCATAGAAGCACGGACCTGGCTGAGTGAGCACAGAGCACCTTCCAATACAAGAGGTAAGGGCAAATATATATTGATTTGCAACTGCTTGTGGGAAGCAAAGATGTGAATTACAGGATTTCTGGTTCCTTAAATCGGTCTAGAAACATAATAATATGGGACTTTGCAGCAGTGACAAGAGCGTTCTGTAAACAAACTTACACACTTATTTTCAGTGACACCCTGGTTGTAGTAGCCTATATAGTGAATGGCTCAGTTTAGGTTCCCCCCACACAGTTTGTATAGTTAGTATGTTCCACGTGTTCCATCGATATACTGTAAGCGGAATGTACAATGCATTCGCTAGTAAATAACTGCAGCACAAGAGTATCTTTATGTCAACATTCAGATTAACAGAAACACAACACTGCTGTGTGAAAGGAACTGGACCGGACAATGTTCTGTAACGTCATACAGTGAGAGTTTAGTAACTTGCTTGGATGTAATCTGTGTGTCATCTGTGTCCCATAAATAGTGCTGCTTCAAAGTCTCAATTTTAAATCTGGGGATGGAAAAATAGGAATTGTCCTATTGCTTAAATGTGATCATTAAACTTTATAAAGCTGTGATTGAACTAATTCAATGTGAGCACGTCAGGTTTCAAAATAAAAACGCAGTTAGCAATCACCAAATAGCCCACATTTATGGGACCTATTAAGGGGAACTGTCCTCAAACAGCTGATGAAGCTGCCACCTCAACAATAATGTTATTGGTGGGCCGCCTATAAAGAACCTTGTCTCACGTAGCCAGACCTTCAGACTGACAACTGAAGGTCTGGAATCCATGGCAGCTTTAATTGGCCAAGGCCTGCCCATGAGGCTGTTTGACCAACATGTCAAACAACCAATCACAGTTAGTTTCATTCAGCGTCACGTGTTTCGGGGCGTGGAAATGTCACAGTTGTAAACACGACGGCTTTCTTCTTTCGTGAGGGGGTTTGGCGTCACGGCATCTTTGTTTCCAGGCGGAACGTTAAAGAATGCGACACACATCTCCCGGAAATCCTGTATAATTCAACCAATCCGATGACGACTTCGAAACTCCTGAAGTGTTTCCACTTTTGTGTGCCATATGCATCAGGCATTCAGCCATCGGTCTGTGGGCGTGACGTCTGAGGCTGAGATTATAAAAAACCCTACTTTAGTGGACATTCCATTTTGGGAGAGACATCTCATTCAAATCTAAGGCTAAAAGGTAGCTTATCTAAAGCCGGGCTAACACTACAGGAGTTTTTAAATCCTTACCAATTATGAAATCTGGTTGCAGCACACACATGAGAAGAATCTTGGCAGATTATCTTCCTTTAAATCTTAAACATGCACACACTACAAGATTTGAAAATCGTGGCGCATCACACACTACAAGATATTGAGCTAAAAATCCTGTAATGTGAGCCCGGCTTATTCAATTAAATTAAATTCAAGTACATATGTATAGCGCTTTTCATGATACAAATCATTGCAAAGCAACTTTACAGCAAATTAAGTTTCTACAATATTTAGTGGTAGCTTATCAGTGGTGACTGTCAGTTTATGTACATATGGCAGAAATGTACGGAAAAATCGTTTAAAGACGTAATCAAACAGATGATGAACACTATTAACAGCAATTATTATACGATGCAATCAAACTTATAGCAAAATTTGGTAGTTCTGTATGTGGTTTCAGGGTTGGCATCATCTCTTCTCAGGTGTTCTGGATCCAGACTGAAGCTTGTGTAAATCCTAGTTACCCCGGGATGTCAATCCCAGCAGAAACAGGGAAACAAATAGAGACATAATTAGCGTAGCTGTTGTTCCAACCAAGAAAAATTTATTTGTTTAACCCAAGCTAAAGAATAATAATGTGCATTTGATCAGATATATAACTGCAGTACAAGATTATGAGATGCATTATTTGAATGCTTGGCCAAAGAGATGTGTCTTTAATCTAGATTTAAACAGAAAGAGTGGGAACTGTCTTCAGACAGCTACCAACTCTGATGAAGCTGCTACCTCAACAGGGAACCTCAAAGAGAGGCTACCTAATGGAAAGTTAAAGGAGCATTGCCTAACTTAAAACCCTAAATTAAGGGAAGGCAACCCAAACTCTGTTTTCTTATAAAGGGAAGTTAGAAACCCTACTTTTGTGCCCATTCTATTAAGGGAGGGGCAACAGACTTATGGCTCTTTTCCACTGCATGGTACGACTCGGCTCGGCACGGCACGGCTCAGTTTGCATTTCCACTGCAGTTTAGTACCGCTTTAGAGTGGGCAGGATTATTCCCATGTCGTTATAGTTGCGCCGCCTCTACTGCCGCGACTCCTGAAAAACGTTCTCATTCCGCGTCACCACATCAAGCTCTCACTGGATCCGCTCCTCTGCTATCAACGGAGGAACATCTGTACTTCCTCAACAAACAACGAAACTGCCATTTTTTGGTTGTTAAAAAAAGGTGCACTCGTTCAAAACAGTTGCGTTCAATCCTGCGCTGGCAGTGCTGATTTAAATCTAGTGGTTCTGTTGTGTTTCTGTCGTAAGTTCAGTGATGCCGGTAGTGACGATTCTCTCTGGCCAATCAGTGATCAGCAGAGTTTACACGTCACGTTTTGGTAACGGTACGGTTCACTTGGAACCTCAACCGAGGTGGTACTAAAAAAAGTACCAGGTACTGTACCAAGTGTAAACCCCCCCCCAAAATTGAACCGTACCATGCAGTGGAAAAGAGCCAATAGCACTATCCTAGGCTGCAACCTCCCTACCTTCAACTCTGATGAATCTGTCACCCTCAAAGAAAGACATGGAAGAACCACCCAACTTAAAAATCCCTTCAGTCTGGGGGAAGTAGCCCGACTCTGCTTTCATGCTGCAAAAAGGGTGAGCAAGAACCCTAATTAAAGGCATGATACAACAGGTGAGGGGCATCTTGCTCAGTCCTAAATAAAGGGCAGCTTATCAAAGGAAACTGTCGTTAAACGGCTACCAACTCTGATGAAGCTGCTACCTTGACAGGGAATCTCAAAGAGAGGCTACCTAAAATAAATTACAGGTGGACCACCTGACATAAAACCCTCTCAGTGCAGGGTAGGCAGTCCAAGCCTGATCCTAGACAAAGGGGTGCAAGAAACCCTACTTTCATACCCATTCCATTCATCTCACTCAATCCTAAGGCTAAGGGTCAGCTTGCCAAAGAGACCTGTCCTCAAACAGCTACCAGCTCTGATGAAGCTACCACCTCAACAGGGAACCTCACAAAGTGGCTCAACCTCAGGCCAACCCTGCTTCCAAAAATATAAAAGGGGAGCAAGGAACCCTACTCGTATACCCGTTCCATTAAGGGAAAGGCATCTCACTCAGCCTGTTCTAATGGGCAGGCTACCAAAGTTGAACTCTCCTCAAACGGATAACATCTCTAAAGAAGCTGCCACTTCAACAAGGAGCCTCCAGAAAGAAATACATAGAGGGACCACCTAACTTAAAACTTGTTTAACCCTTTAAACCCGAGACCTCCCACACGAAAAAAATCATAATCAAATTACTAAGCAACCCCTGAATGGAATAACATGGAATAATAATGCATTATTTTGATTGACTCTTAATGAGTGTTGAGCAGTCACGCGAAAATATTACTAATCATATTTTTCAAACCACTGCCTTGATCAACAAAAAATGGATGTAATTTGAAAGCTTAGAGTCTGATTCACTTTGATTAACTTCAAAACAGTGCCGAGTTATTTGCTAATAAATGACAACAAAATAATAATAATAATAATAATTTACTAAATATGTTTTTTGTACCATATACTCTAATATGTCAAAAATATCATACAGCTCAGATAATTATGTGTCATATGTCATTTCAAAAGGTCTCATCGAGTAGAATAAAAACTTTGACTAAACTTGAGTGAGGCATTACTTCAAATTCAAAACAACAATTACAAAACTGTAAAGGGCTAAGAGAAGGGCTACCTTGATTCCAAATGCTATAACTTTTGATTAATTCATGATATCAACACAAAATTTAAAACCCTCATCCGTCCCTCGGGTCATTTTGACCCAAAACTAATTTTTAAAGATTTTTTTAAAATC
Organism: Sinocyclocheilus grahami; assembly: GCF_001515645.1. NCBI lineage: Eukaryota > Metazoa > Chordata > Actinopteri > Cypriniformes > Cyprinidae > Sinocyclocheilus > Sinocyclocheilus grahami. Next base: position 24,888 of record NW_015507298.1, on the reverse strand, counting down.
GAGAGTTGATCGTTGTGGTATGAAACTTTGTGACTTTTGTCACACTTGAACCGGGAATACATGAAAAAAAAGTAGAGTGAATTCGAGCAGTTTAAGTGGGTGCTATAAAAAAAATTATCAAAAGTGTCCCTCGTGGGTCATTTTGACCCGCCACTGGAAAAGCATGGAATTTACGAAAAAACTGCAGATTTTTTTTTTATTTAATTTGTTCACACTTGAGCATAGAGCACACACACAAAATAATGGAGTTGATTCGAGGATTCTATGTGTCATAAAATAAGGTGTAATAAAAAAGTAACAAAAGTGTCCCTTTGACCCGGCCAAAGGAATTGACAGTTCACAATCAACCCCCATGGCTGGTTCGGAACAGGATGAGAGTTCAGGGTTGGCCTCCTCAGCCAGTTCAGAGCAGGATAAAAGTTCATAAATGGCCTCCATAGCCTTGACAGGACAGGCAGAGAGTTCACACACAGCCTCCATAGCCATGACACGACAGGACAAGGATTCGCAGATGGCCTCCATAGCCGTGACAGGACAGGCAAAGAGTTCACAGACGGCCTCCATAGCCATGACAGGACAGGACGAGGATTCGCAGACGGCCTCCATAGCTGTGACAGGACAGGCAAAGAGTTCACAGACGGCCGCTATAGCAGTGACAGGACGAGGATTAGCAGGTGGCCTCCATAGCCGTGACAGGACAGGCAAAGAGTTCACAGACGGCCTCCATAGCCATGACAGGACAGGACGAGGATTCACAGACGGATACTACTGACACCTCTGGAGGTTCTCTAGCAGATGCTGCCACCTCTGGAGGTTCTCTAGCGGATGCTGCCACCTCTGGAGGTTCTACAGCAGTACCATCAGGAAATAGGGAGAGTTCATTAACGGTTCCTTCGACCACGACATGACAGGCTGGGAGTGCCTTGCTGGGAACCACCACTGTACAAGGAGTTGAAGAGAGGTACTGCAGCACACACCACCAACCTCTGGAGAAGCTGCAGCAGGCGCCATCGCCTCTGGGTTCATTAACAGTTCCCTCGACTATGACATGACAGGCTGCGAGTGCCTTGCTGGGCGCCACCACCGTACAAGGAGTTGAAGCGAGCGCCGCCGCCTCAGGAGGTTCTGCAGCACACGCCGCCACCTCTGGAGAAGCTGCAGCAGGCGCCATCGCCTCTGGGGAAACAGCAGCGAACTCTACTACCTTGGGAGGTTCTGCAGCATCAGCCGCCACCTCTAGAAACATCATAGTAGGCGCCACAGTTTCAAGAGTCTCAGTGGTGGTGTATGCAGCCCATACACTCCATAAAGTGATCCCCATTATGGGAACTGCATACCAGCTGCACGTGCAGCCACCAATGGTGGGTCCTCCACGCTGGATGCCAGTCTGGGATACTGAGGAACAGTCCCTGAGGGTCTGGGTGCCACAGACAGTAAGTGACAGGACTCAGAGTGAACAGACGTGATGTGACGTGACTCTGGATGATCAGCTGTGATGTGAC
>NW_015507298.1:3430-22964 GCF_001515645.1 Sinocyclocheilus grahami | reverse complement strand
GGTCGCGTTCCTCCGCGATACCCACAGTGAATAGAGAGTCAACAAAGCAAAGTCCAAAAAACAACTCAGTGACGAACGCGGACCCTCGTGTCTAAGCTCAGATCGTAGAGGTTGATTAAGGCCATCACAAAAAAACTCTATCAAAAGACAGTCTGGTAGATCAGAATAGAGTGCTATGGCTAACAATTCGCGAACATATTTCTCCAGCAATCGCGGGCCCTCTCTAAGGGCTAATAAAATCCTTGCCGTGTCCATACCTGGCCAATGTTCCTCAGAAAAGCTGCTGGGTCCTTGTTTGGCCGAGTATTCTGTAACGGGGCTGACGAGACGAGAGGCATGCGGATCCATGTGCAAGCTTTTATTCACAAGAGACGTGGTCAAAAAACACAGGCAGGGTCGAACAACAGCAAACAGGTATGGCACAGGCAAGACAAAGAATATTCCTTGGGCTAGCGTGGGTCTATGATCGGCGAACATTATCCAGAGGGCTTGACAAGAGGGGTAATCCAATAAACACAGGCAGAAGGTCAGGAAACAGACAACAAGGCAACACGAATGACTAGACTAAGACTAAAACTAAAAATGGGAAAAGAAATGGCTCAGTAATGTAGCTATCCCTTGAGGAGAGATAAACGCTAAACAAAACTAGAGACTAAACAGAAACGACTCGGTAAAGCAGCTAACACTTGGGGAGTGCTAAACGCAGAACAATACTCTGCAACTAGAGCAGGATCTGAGTGGGTGTCATATAATGTGTGTAATAGCTTTCAGGTGAGCATGTGATTGGTTACAGCTGTGTGCAATCAGTGCAATGGATGATGGCAAATGCAGTCCAGGGTGATGTGTAACAGTATGTGTGGTGTGAGAGTCAATGTAATGGGAGAGCGACCTCTGGTGGCAATCGGCCGGAAGGCCACGGACCGAATTCGTCTGAAAAAACAGCATTTTTTTTAATTTATTTGATTTTTTTACTATATAAAATCTGACACAATCCAGAAAAGAAGCATACCTAAACAACGGGCTGAGACTGCAGAATGTCCCCAATGCACAAAAAACTCACATAGCCACACACACAGGCACACACACAAACACACACATGGCACACACACTCCCATTGAAATGCATTATAGCATGTATGTTTCTGCTGGGAAATGACTGTCATTTTGATTTTTTTGGGACTTAACACAGTTAAATTTGAGTGACGGGGTGGAGACCAATGAGTTTATATCATATTTATATTTTATAATTTATTATATTTATTACATATTTATGAAACTGTATGAATGTGCATATGTTTGGATTAAAATTCAGAATCAATTTCATTATTATTATTATTTTTTTTTTATACAAAATATAATTTTTTAAAAATGTTTTGATATATATCTGAAAGCCTTGAGATATATCTGAAAGCTTAATGAAGCCTCAAGTTGGTGTAGTTTTAAAGATTTTACTTGTTTGGCTCATTTAAGAATCTCCATAGGATTCAATAGGCCCCTCTAGTGGCTGTAATCATAAAATGCAATTTTATGTCATTTTTCCCCACCAGATGGCATCAGAGACATTCAGTGACCTAGGTCCTGATGGATCATCACATGTTTAAAGTATAAATATGCAGAAATTGTGTCTTTCTTTGTTTTGTTTTTTTGATGAAAAAAAAATACAAAAATATGCTAATTTTCATTAAAATATCCAGAATTTAATGTGAATAATAAAAAAAATCACCAAAAAATAATAAAAAAACCTACATAAAAAAGAATTATTAAAAAAAATTGAAAAATGGACCAATATAAGCTTTCTGGACCACAAATAAAATTAAGTGTCATTTTTGGCCTTCGGGTCATTTTGAGCCGAGAGGGACACTTTTGTTTTAGGTTTGGGAGGGACGGATGAGGGTTAATTCACATACAGCACACATGTTGGGAAACATCACCAAAAAATAAATGTTCTCCTACCTTATTTCTTTCATGAGATATTGAACGTCAAATAAGAATGATATGAAAAATTTCCCTCTACCACACTAATTTTTCTTACATTTTATCACCTATTTCTCAACATGAGAATAATCAAATACAAAGATTTTTTACCCCATAAAAATACAGAAACATTTCTATCAGACGATACCTAACTTTTGACTCTCCTTGCTATGGTCTTGGAGTTATGAGTCATTATTTTGTGTATGACACGCAGAAAACAACAGTTTTTAAAATTCCTTCAGGGAGTCAAGAGCTAAACAAAAAGGCCTGTTTTATTACAAAATACTGTAACTTTTGGATACTTTATGCTATCACTACAAAAATTGAAACAGATACAGCTAACATGCTGGGGAACATCATCAAAAAAAAATTTTTGGAACATTTTTCTCCTACCTTATTTCTGTCCTGAGATATTGAATGTCAAATAAGACAGATATGAAAAATTTCTCTTGAGCACTCAAATTTTTCTTACATTTTTATCAGCTATTTCTCAGCAGGAGAATGTCCAAATTAAATAATTTTCCCACTGAAAGTACAGAAAGTTTTCTATCAAACGATACCAACCTTTTGACTCTCCTTGCTACAGTCTTCGAGTTATGAGTCATTATTTTTGTGTATGTCACTCAGAGAAAACATCAACTTCATTGAGGCAAAAATGCCCTGAGAGCTTAAAGGGTTAAGCTCCAACATCACGTTAAAAATGTTTACGCTTCATTTACATAGCCTTCCTTATATGGTATCAGCCCATATATGGGTTCATTTGAAAGCTTGGAGTGTCTTCTTTACAAAGAATACCATAACTTTTGGTTTATGATTCATAAAGCAGTAAAATTAAGCTTAGAAATGTATTCGTCCCACACACGAATTTCCGCCTAACCATTGCAAATAATATTTACAAAGAATGTGTATTTTATATATTTTTCACAAAAATTTCATTGTGTGACAATCACAGATCGAATGATCTTCAATAGAATCGCGATGTAAAATTTCTAAAATTTAGATTACATTCATGCTCCTAGCACTGCTTCAGTTAGCCGCAAACAGCCACAAATATCTATATGCTCTATATTATCTTTTAGATTAGGATCTTTTCTTTCAAACAAGACCATTTTCACGTTTCTGCGTGCTGCAATAGGTCATATTACATGTCACTCAACTCAGCAGCCATTTCAGAGCTGTGAAATTTGACACCTCTGTGTCAACAGAAGGGGGGAAGGGTGGGCCAGAGGCAGATGCCCATCCGGGACAGTAAGCTGTGGTGTGTTTTGGGGTTTGTAGTTTTTGGATTCAATGGTATGTTTTGAAGGCGAGGATAGCTCGCGGAAAGGCTACCGCATCTGTGCCTCGTAGAATATCAATCTATGATAATCATATTACAAGTTATATATGATGAAGAATGTTCTGTGGCACCAGGGATGGATTACTGACCGGGCCAATGGGGCCAGTGCCCAGGGGCCCTTGACTACCAAGAGTCCGGGGGGGCCCTGGGGTTGCGCAATCCAGTTTGGTACGAAAAACCCATCAACAATGAAAACTAATGTTTATTTATGCTTGAATATATGTGTCCCTTAGCCTATACAATGCATCTTGAAAAAGGCTCTTGGTCTATGAGGGCTCTCAAGCACTCCTGTTACTATTGGGCCTTGTAATTATGAAGGCCTCCAAATCTTTTATAGAACCAGGGCTGTAGCTGGGGCATTCGGGGGCCCAGTGCAGGTTGTTGCTGTGGGCCCCTTTGAAAACACGTTCCGGAAGGAGGAACCCTTCAAGCCCGGGGCCCCTAGAAATGTCATCACCTTTTGCCCCGCTAGCGACGGCCCTGTGTAGAACCATTGTCTGTCCCATACAGTTTCAAATTATATTTATTTGAACCACTCTTTGAGCTTCTTTCTTTGTGTAAAGGGTATAGGAATAAGTACTATTTTTCAGAATCAGAAAGAGATTTATTGCCATTGCACACACAAGGAATTTGTTTTGGTGACAGAAAAAGCTTATAGTGCAGACTCTGAGACAACAACAGTACACAGATAGTAAAATTAAAAATAAAGATATGTGAATTAGGGGGGCATAGAGAGAGCAATTGAGTCTGTTTTAGCATAGTAAAGATTTAAAATTTTGGATAAACCTACTTGGGGGCCACAGAACGCATTCTTCCATTCCAATGCGCTACTTTTACATTGTTTTTCTATGTAAACAAGCGCTAGACAGACGTGTATACCCGTTGACATGACATGCCGTTCTAAAAATTTTAAAACGTGTCTCTAGACCTAAAACCTGTTTTACCCCCATTCCACTCCTCATGTCTCGCGTTTTTCAAAGTAAAAACGTTCCATGTGAATGTGTCTGTAACGGGGCAGACGAGACGAGAGGCCTGCAGATCCATGTGCAAGCTTTTATTCACAAGAGACATGGTCAAAAAACACAGGCAGGGTCGAACAACAGCAAACAGGTATGGCACAGGCAAGACAAAGAATATTCCTTGGGCTAGCATGGGCTTACGATCGGCGAACAGTATCCAGAGGGCTTGACAAGGGGGGCAATCCAATAAACACAGGCAGAAGGTCAGGAAACAGACAACACAGAAAGACTAGACTAAGACTAAAACTAAAAATGGGAAAAGGAATGGCTCAGTAATGTAGCTATCGCTAGAGGACAGATAAACGCTAAACAAAACTAGCGACTAAACAGAAACACAGAATGGCTCGGTAAAGCAGCTAACACTTGGGGAGTGCTAAACGCAGAACAATACCCAGCTCTGAGAGAGAGGAAGTCCATGGCTTATGTAGCATGTCTGATTGGAATCAGCTGTGTGTGTAATCAGTGCATTCAGTGGTGTGTGTGTGTAATCAGTGCAATGGATGATGGGAACTGTAGTCCGTGGTGACGTGCAACAGTCAGTGTAGTGAGAGAGTCAATATGATGGACGAGTGACCTCTGGGGGCGATCGGCTGGAAGTTCACGGACCGGATTCGTGACAAAGGCATTAAGCATTTCCTGATTAATTTAGTTAATTGCAACATTTAGTGCATTTTTTTTTTTTTTACTATAATCAAACAATAATGTTGACTGTTATTGTCGAGTGAGGCCTTAAAAATGAATTAGTTAGTTCTCGGCAAAAATGCTCATTTTTTTCTGGTTCCGGTTCTATAGTTACCAGTTACCAGAACAAAATATAAAATACTGCTTTATTTATTCCGAAACAAAAGTAATTTAAAATTGTATTTGTTTATTTTCATTTTAATTTGATCAGTCTACAGTAAATAGACTTCAAATATTACTTCTTTTGAGAGTTGTAGAGATATTTCCTCATCATATATCCTGAAATATATTAGATATAATTAAATTGTATATATAGTTGGGGTATATAGTTATAGTATATTGTATTTACAAATGTTTGATTTTTTTTATTCGTTAGACTAGGCCTATTTGTAAGCAATAAGGTACTCGAGGCCGTGCTGTATTGTGAATAAATCACGGCTGAAGGGTGTCGCGTCGTGCCTGCAACCCCTTCAGCCATGATTTATTCACGATACAGCACGGCCTCGAGTACCTTATTGCTTTTATAAAATGGTTACCACACAATAAAAAATATTAAAACCAAAAGTGCATGTATTGAAATTTTTTTTTTTTTAAGCAAGTTTGTTAAATGCCGTCCTTCCGCTAAAAAATTGTTTCTGACAGCAACAGTAAACAGCAAGAGAATGTTCCGAACATGCCTCATCTAATGGAGCTTAAAGGGTTAGTTCACCCAAAAATGAAAATTCTGTTATTAATTACTCACCCTCGTGTCGTTTCAAACCTGTAAGACCTTCGTTCATCTTCGGAACACAAATTAAGATATTTTTGATGGAATCTGAGAGCTGTCTGACCGAGAAGGGTGTTCCTGCACAACCGGAGGCTGCAGTTTCAGGACCGCAGTTCTAGGACCCTATTCTTTTGTAACAGCGCCACCTACCGAATTGGATAATATAGCGGAGGCTGCAGTGTCAGGACCGCATTTCTAGGACCCTGGTGGTTTAGTTTGTAATGTTTGTACATGTTGTTAAAGATATTGAATCACAGGAACATTTTTTTATTTATTTTATTTTAATTATGATTTTTGATTTATAAATGCATCAGATGTTAATTACAAAGTGTGTAATACCTGCTTTGAGTTAACAATTTTAAATTTAAATTAATTTACACTTAAAATATAAATGAAAAATGTATTTCAGTCTTTAAACAACTGAAAAAGTGGAGTACCTTAAGTCTTAGTTTCTTGAAATATACTGTATATTGATTAGCCCCCTTAAGTTTAACTAGCTCATTATCAGGTATAATAAAGATGGAATCAAATGAAATCAGCATTTGCAATCACTAAATTACAGCCAGATATTTAAAAGTTTGTAGAGAGGCAAGACACAAGACTCAAGAATGATTCAAGAATGCATATTTATATACTGTATATACTAATTTTTGCAATAACACATAATACAACATCATAAAAAAGACCCCCTTTTCCATCAGTTGCTGCATGGACAGAAAGGCTGTAGGCTTCAACTCCTGAGAGAGATTTAAAAGAGAGAGAGAGAGAGAGGGAGGGAGAATTAAATAAGAAACATTTGCTTTAACATGTTGAACTCTGTAATATATATTTCTGATTTAACACTTATGCACTGTTGGGGTTGTAGCGAGAGAGAGAACCAAACAGAATAATCATGTTACTGACATCTAACTCCAAACTCCAAATTTAAGTATATAAGAGCAAAACCCACAAACTGAATGTTCTCTCTTCTTTCCTCAATTGTTTGTCAATCCGGTAACACTTTCTATGAAGCCTGTATTTATAATACATTATAAGGGTTTTCTTAAGGCATTATAATTAATGCATAAAGCATTATAAAAAAGCTTAATAATATTGATAGTTCATCTCACATCTCACATCTTTTTAAGTTTAATTAATGTGCTGGCTAGATTTACTTATTGTAGTCATTATGTCAACAAGGTTTAGCTCAATTAAAGCATGGCCACGAATTAATCAATAAAACTAGCAATCGGGAATTCATTATTATTTATTAGCAGTTCTCACATTGGCTACGTTATAAAATAAAACTTAATTGAAAATCGGTAAAGTTACTCACTCTGATTGCTGTCCGTGTCGTCCATCTTTCGTGCTCCAATTCGGTAGGTGGCGCTGTTACAAAAGAATAGGGTCCTAGAACTGCGGTCCTGAAACTGCAGCCTCCGGTTGTGCAGGAACATACTATTGGTCTGACCCTGCAAAGACAGCAATGCAACTGAAATGTTCCCAAGTCCAGAAATGCAGCAAGGAGATCTGTAAAATAATCCATGTGGCATCAGGGGTTCATCCACAATTATACGAAGCTACGAGAAAACTTTTTGTGCGCAAAAGAAACCGGTTTACCCTGTAGCGCCATTTTAGAGAGTATCCGCTGGACGTAAACAACTTGTGCTGTTCTGTGTCAGCTGCGTCACGCCAGATCTGTTACCTACGTTGTTGTGATTTGATCTGAACGGAAACAGAGTATCCGTGTGACGCAGCTGACACAGAACAGCATACGTTGTTTACGTCCAGCGGATACTCTCCAAAATGGCGCTACAGGGTGACGCGGAGGAGACGAATTGTTGAATTTTTTTCTTTTTCTTTTTCTTTTGCGCACAAAAAGTATCCTCTTAGCTTTGTATAATTGCGGATGAACCATTGATGTCACATGGATTATTTTACCGATCTCCTTGCTACGCATCTGCACCTTGATCGTGGTAATAACATTGCTGTCTATGGGAGGATCAGAGAGCTTTCAGATTCTCACAGGTTTGAAAAGACATGAGGGTAATTAATGACAGAATTGTCATTTTTGGGTGAACTATCCCTTTAAATAAAAACAGAGAATAGGAGCTCTTATCATCCGCTGTCATTTATTTTTTTTAACACCATATATGATATTTTCTCACACACATCTGCTTATCTCTCAGCATGAGAAAACGTCTGTTTTCCCTCTATTAGTTTTAAAACAGACCGATTCGCGGCACAGCGCGAGTTTGCAAGCGTCATTACAGTGTAAACTGATGGACATACAGAATCATACCTGAGACAGAAAACTAATAAATACAGTAATATTCCCTCCTCACGTCGGAAACTGTAGACTTCCACACAGACGCATACACACATCAACACATCTCCGCTTGAGAAGCATTTATTAGATGGGAGAAGGGCGGGGTCTCAAAATTAAAGATGAAAGATGCAACATAATGCCAGCAGGGGTCACTCATACTTCATTAAATAAATAACAAACGGTTAATTCTGCCGAAATACAGTACATAATAAATGAAAAAGTTTTGATGCTATATTATTGATTGCTTATGTTGCTAAGGGTGTTGCTCAGTGATACACAGAACCGTTGGGTGAAGCGGTCAAAAACGTGCTGTATCATGAATAAAACACAGCTGCTGACCAATCAGAATCGAGGAATGGAACTAACCGTTTTATAAAAATTAATATAGGCTATGAAGCCTATATATTCATAAACAAGTGCAGTTTATATATAAGCTACAATTGTATTCTTCCTGTTTAACATTTATTAGACTCCAGGTTGAAATAAAAGGATGCTTAATGTTATGAAAAAAAAATAGCAATCACAGCTATTCTGGATTTTTACAGAATGCAGTTTCACTTTTTTTCCGTCTGCAAAACAAAATGAATAGCCTAAAAACAATTAACTTGCAATGTTAACTGATAGCAGAGGTGTAAAGTATTGGAGTAAATGTAATTAGTTACTGTACTTGAGTATCTTTTCGGGTACTTTGTAGTTGTACTGAGTATCAAAGATATTAACAACTTTTACTCTTTACTCCACTACATTTCTGAATGAGTATCTGTACTCTTTTCTCCACTACATTTGAAATGAGTGTTGCAGTTACAAATTACATTTTGCATGGACCTAGCTTTTTCTGCGGCAGTTTATTGCTGCTACAAAAGACGTGATACTGCCTGCTACAGGTCACTGCAAGTACTGCGTTTTGCCCTTACTCACCCAAACTTGTCAACAAGGCTACTTTATGTGAATGCGAGTTCTTTAGCAAGTATTTGTGAATCACAGATGTTTTATGTATGAGATGTGGACATGACTGCAGCCAGCAATGAAGCCCAAACCAGCACATCCAGTGCAAGAAGGCATCGGCTTTTTAATTTTACCTAACATTATTTTATTTATCCGTTATACTGAAGAGACCTTTTTGAAAGATATTGTTTTTTTTGCTTGTTTGTTTTGTAATTTTGAGGTCTTCGGTTTTATTTTGGTTTTAGAAAATAAATGTGATTGCTCTCCTCACAAATCAACTCTTTCTTGTTTTTGTTTCATGCTCTCTGTGCCTTGCCCTGGACTTTTATGTCACTTCCTGTCTCCCGTGGTGTTTGTAGTCAGTTTGTAGTCCGTTTGTTCATTGGTTCCCCTTGATTAGTCTCCCCAGGTGTCTTATCTTGTTAAGCTTGTTAGCCCCCTGTGTGTATATATAGCCCTAGTTTTTCTTTAGTTCCTTGTGAGTTGTTGAATGTAATGGTTGTCTGTTTGCCAGTCATTCTGTTCTTTGTTCCCTTTGGTTTTTGCCTTATTGTTTGTTCTAGTTTTTCCATGAAATACCTGCACATAGATCCTTGCCTCTGCCTGTTTTCTGCAGCTTCTCCACAACATTACAGTTTATCACTGGCATGTCTCTTTGACTAGTGCATCTGTGAGCCTATATTTAGTATAAGTAAAATACTTAAGTACTGTTAAAATCAGATACTCTAAGACTTTTACTCAAGTTGTTTTGGAATTGGTGACTTGTAACGTGTAGTGGAGTAATTTTCACTGTAAGGTATCTGTACTTTTACTCAAGTATGGTTTTTAGGTACTCTTTACACCTCTGACTGATAGCCTATTACAAAAGAAACACTAAAAAAGAAGATGTGTTTGACAAAATCAGAAAATAGTTTTTCCATGAAATACCTGTACATAGATCCTTGCCTCTGCCTGTTTTCTGCAGCTTCTCCACAACGTTACAGTTTATCACTGGCATGTCTCTTTGACTAGTGCTTCTTTGAGCCTATATTTAGTATAAGTAAAATACTTAAGTACTGCTAAAATCAGATACTCTAAGACTTTTACTCAAGTTGTTTTGGAATTGGTGACTTGTAACGTGTAGTGGAGTAATTTTCACTGTAAGGTATCTGTACTTTTACTCAAGTATGGTTTTTACAATTAACTTGCACTGTTAACTTACAGCCTATTACAAAAGAAACACTAAAAATAAGATGTGTTTGACAAAATCAGAAAAATAAGGATGAATGATGTTTCACAGCCTAGGGAATGCATCTAGCATAGACAGTCACCGGCGCTGCCAGTCGCAAATATTAAACATATTTAATAAAATCTTTGTGAGGACGACTGGCTACAGCTGGTTTTAAATTCTAAGACTAGAATCTTTAGACCGACTGTAAACATGCCAATTATTAATCTGAATTTACAATCAACTTTTCCAAACGTGTACCAGTTACAAATTGCGAGGGAGAGTGCTCGTTTTCTAAAATGTCTCGAGTTAAAAACAAACTGAGAACGAGAATGTGCCAAGAACGTCTCAACTCTCTGTCGCTCATGGCCATTGAGTCCGAACTCTTAAAAGAGCTCAGTTTCGATTAAGTGGTGGATGACTTCGCGAGGAGGAAGACAAGAAAGAAACTCCTGTAAGAAATTGCTTCAGTAACCATGCTGGTTTGTATAATTGTCAGGGCCTGCAAAAAATGTTTGTAATTGTGTGTTTTTTCTTAAATTGCATTTTCTTATACGTAATGATCTGATGTTTAAACTTTACATGTGATGTTTGTCACAGTTGTTTAGTGACAAATAATTTTTTGATTCATGATGCATTAAATATGTGTATATTTGACAATTAATTCATTTGTTTCAGTCGTACGCCTCAATTTGCCGCATTGTTGATTATTCGTTGTAGCTATTAGACTTGTAGAGAGAAAAATATCAGAAAAGTGTATTAGTCCTATATTGATTCTGTAAACCCTGTACAATGTGCTTTTTTAGCGCAGGGTAGCGCAGGCATTTGACGTGGAGTAATGGTTTGAATATTCATGATTGTAACTTCCACTTTCTATTACTGTGAATGCACAGCTAAGGGAAAGAATGGGGAAAAAATTGTATGGTGGGGTGAGCGGCCTTGGAGATAATTGGTCCCGGGGCCTTTGCAAGTCATAATCCGTCCCTGAGTGGCACCGTGGAGACGAATGAACGCGCGTCTGGTGAGGCATTAGGAGCGTGTTTACTACGTTTGTGATCTTTGAATCTTTGTTTTGAAACGTAAAAGCACAGCTAACAATCTGATAAACTGTTTATTGACAGTACAGTGCACGATGCATTTCAGTAAATATACATGGAATATTACAGTGCTGTGTGGATGAACTGATATTTGTTTGCTTAATGTTTTTAATGTTAGATATAGCAGCCGGCTAGCGAATTAGCTCAGCAAAGGGTCCAGGGAGAGCAGCTGGAAGCTGGAGGGAGCTGGATACAGGGATGCTGGGTTCAGCTGAAGAGGTGAGAAGAGACTCCGAATCAGTATACCAATACAGAATGCACATAAATGGAATGATATAAAGCTGGAGGATGCGGATTCTATTTTAGATTGTGATAGACTAGATATATTTTATAATGTAGACAGTCTTGTGCATCCTGAAAGAATAAAATTGATTGAAGAAAACACAAAATGTGAAGTTTGGTCCAATTCGCTTGTGCCATTTTGTATATTACTACTTAGAAAAGTGCTTATGGCACATAGTAAAATAGGATTCTGGGGGTAATGTGTTTTATAAAGCCTGTTTTTGCAAAGGAAACTCACAATGACACATTTAGATGCAAAACTAGACAATTTGTCTCACTTCACTTATAATGCAATAACTCCTGTTTAGAAGCTGTTATTTGAAAGATTATTTTTTTCTGGTACATTTTGGCATCTAGTGGCATCAAACAAAGTAAATTTCAGAGAGCTGGACCTAATAGAACCTGAATAACAGACTTTCAAAAAAATATATATATTTTTAAAAACTCAAAAAGCTCCTATGTTTTTTTTGTGTGTTTATTGTAATATTTGAAAAATATATAATGTTATTTATAAAGAATTACACTCATATGTTGTAGGTCAAATGGTTTTCTTTACAATGAAACCATTTTTTTTAATTTCCTCCATTATATGTGTGTAGGGCAAACATTTGAATTTGAGTGTCAAATTTAGGCGAAAATACGAAAAAACGCACCAGAGCTTAACAATTTACACAGAAAAAAAAATATTTTTTACATATTATCTACAGTAACTTATTAAATCAACATTATTCTCAGAGGGGCCTGAAATCCTAAACTTTACAGCAGATATAAATATAAGCATTTTCTTTCCATTTCACTTTTTAATGATGTAATAGTCATATGGCGACATGGATACTTATGGCCCATTAGGCTACATTTCATGAAATCCACTAAAAATATAAGACTTGACATATTGTGTCAAACAAATGGTTTAATATCACTTCCGTAATTAAGTGCTATCCTGAAATAGCTGCAATAGTTAATGTCTGCAGTCATTCAGTACAAAGTCCTGCAAGACAAACACAACACAAAACGCACATTACATCCAAAAGAGAATCACAGATAAGGTCAAACTTTGTCATGGTGAGTATAATTCTCATGCTTCACACATTTGTGTAGAAATGCAGACTTTATTTAGATAACAACATAAGATGGTGGTTCTCATTTTTATGAAATTAATTATTGACAATTTGATGCAGACCAACAGTTTAAATTCAAGAAAATGTAAACATTTGGACAAAAATCTCTTTTGGAGTTTGAGTCTCAGTTGTTTCAATTGAACATTTTACTTTTTACACCTGGTTTTAGGGTATACCATGTTTATGAAAATAAAAAGCCTTACATACTGTATGTAAATTACTGTTTACAGATCTGTGCCAGAAATAGGAATCGGGAAACATGTTAAAATAATTAAACACTGGTCTGCATTACATATTTAAATCAAAATATAACCTGCATAATATTTGTACTCCAATTTCAAAAGGCAAGGACAGTCTTACATATTGTGAATTGTATTTTGGGTTTATCGGCAGTTGTTGTACAATAACAATCATTTTTAATTGTTCACAATGTTTCAACTGCATTTGTGATGACTTTTGATGAATAACTGATGTCAAATAAATAGTCCACTTGCACCACCTACTGATGTGCAACTGTTTTTGGACTATACACCTTACATTGTTTTTACCTTTATGTATTTTTAAATGTGTTGGCACACATTTAAATTGGTGTGCTTAGTATTTTAACAATACATTTTATTCTAATTACTGAGCTATGAACTTCATATGATGTGCAGGTCCGTGTGAATTTATGAGCCTGAATGTAAATGAGTAGATGGATTATAATATGTTTTGTACAACCGCTGGGTACATGTTTTAAGCTTGAATAATGATCAGATTTCTTAAATAAAAGTGACATCTTTTTTTTCTTTTTTTTAAGACAAGGAAATGTTTTTAGCTTCTCATTTCTCATATTTAGTAGATGGACTCAGAAAACAAACTGAAAGTTGGCAGCTGGAGTTGTTGCAAATAAAACCCACAGGTTACTGAACCTTGACCCCGACCTCAAAAGACCATAAACAACATTGATGGCACAATACTGTTTGCACTTTAAACTTACAAAAAACATGAGGAGAAACACTGGAGAAAGTACAAGGATTTGCCACAGCAAACCTAGGTCACCTAGGGCCCTGGTTGTGGCTAGAAGGGATACACCTGCTGCTGAAAAGTAACATTAAATTAAATTTTCTACCTAATAGATTGTGTTTTATTAATCTCTACACCTACCCCAACCCTAAACCTACCCCTTACAATAATACAAATACAGTAATTATTGTTGTTCAACGTGACAAAAATTAGCCTACGCAATATTAATGTGCGCATGCCCAGTAGCCACAACTGTGTCCCATCTAGACTTAGCCGAGGGCCCTGCGGCCATCAGGTTGTCAGTTGAATTTCTAGGGCTGTATCCAAAATCGCCCCCTGTACACTTAAATAGGGCACTATTTGAGGGGATAGCCATTTTTAGTGGTGTCCGAAACCATAGTGGGCATTATCGAGTGCACTCATTCAATCCCACAATGCACTGCAAAAACGAGTGTACAACCGATGTACACTGAACAGCTAGATAATACCCATAATGCACTGTGTCACCGGCCAAATGAATTCCCCCGTCTCACCAGAAGATGGCGCCCTCAGCTGAATCCTCCATCCATTCGTTAATTTTACAAATCGCTTGTCCACGTGTACTGCAGCGTAATACAACACAGGTATAAATTCATTGTAAATTGACTATTAAATTGTTTAACTAGGGTTTATACATAATTTCCGGGACAGATTTCAAGACAAATCCTCCTACTGGAGCTGCTCGTATCAAATGATTATTAAAATGCAAGCACAAACTATGCAAAAGCGGCAGTCCTTCCGGTGCACTCAGTGTCCGAATTCACTCATTCACTCCTTCAAGTGAACTGAATTAGTGAACTAATGTAGGGAATAGTGAATGAGGGTATACAGTAGGGGGAGATTTCGGATACAGCGCTGTACAGACAGATCGGTGAATGACATCAAAGTCTCTGCATGCTTTTCGATGTTATACACCGATTGATATGCACAGTGCCAAACACAGCCAAACACACCTTCTGTCTATGTATCTACGAATGATGCACCAGGGCTGTACAGTGTGGTATGTATGTCGAACGTACAAAAAAATTGGTCTGTGCGATCAGTAAATTAACCACAGTAGCACACATGCATGGTTTTGCATGGGTTTGAGCCTGTTTACACACCTGTTGTAAAACAAAAAGCACATTTAATGACATTTTGGCTCCAAATTTCATAACATCAGTAGAGTGTTTGAAATAACCTCCTTTTGCGATCTGATGTGGTTTCACATTACAGAATGAGGCAAAATCATTATCTTATATAGTATTCTATACAGTGATAAAGGCTATGTTGATCAGCATTGCATTATAAATATAGTTTATTCATATAAAAATACCCGAGATGGCTTGAAGAACAGAGATAAACTATTTAGTTGCAATCGTATGTTTATTGTCTTCATGTTTCATCAGTTAAAACTTCTCTATCTGCGTTTTATTCAGCTACACCATAGCTTATATCTTTGTCCATATTAGGGATTTCCTGGAACATCATATGATTTATGACTTATATGAGTTTCACTTATGGATTTACAGTGCGAGGGCCCTCCGGCTACCGGTATAAATGAAACAGACATTGCATTGCATGTGTGCACTCACTAACGCTCACAACACCTTACTTTGGGTAAAAATAGGAACAATAATACTTCTCTCTAAGTTTTTCTCCAGTGTAGAGGAGTTTTTTCTTTATATCAGTGGATGCATACAATTTCCAGATAAAAATTAATAAATTACTGTAAAATGTTATTTCATAACAAATCCTTAGACCATTCTAAATATTATAGTTATAAGCCTCCTGCATGCTAACAGGTCATGTTACAGTTTTCTGTAAAATATATTGAAAAGCATTATCAATAATTATTATTTTGTTTAATGTTAATCAGAATTATTAGTAGTCATATTAATACTGTATATTTAAAAAAAACTATTTTGGCCAAATTGTGCAACCCTACAAACAGGCACAACAAACTCAGAGTTTTTTATCACTTTAAAAGAAAATGTTTGTCTGAAAATCTTTCTTGTTACAGTTCAGATTTTGTGTGTAGATTTTGGAAATCACTTGATATTGCATCACAGAATAGT
Source organism: Sinocyclocheilus grahami (assembly GCF_001515645.1). NCBI lineage: Eukaryota > Metazoa > Chordata > Actinopteri > Cypriniformes > Cyprinidae > Sinocyclocheilus > Sinocyclocheilus grahami. Next base: position 7,128 of record NW_015507298.1, on the reverse strand, counting down.
CTTTCGTAATGTCATCAAGTCTCGTTACACATCAATGCTATTTTTAATTAATTTGAAATTAAAGAATGATAGAGAGATTAAAGTGAAGTTGTGGTAGAAATGGAATCCAAACGATATATTTCAAAAAAGGATGTTTTGACGGCTATATAAATAATATTTATTGCTGTAGTATTAGTACTTGTTTTAATAAATGCAATGATGCCCATGATCACAGACAGATTTGTCATATGAGGGAAAACAGAGCCACATTTAGCATGTTACGTTAAATAATTGCAGACTCGGATCCAATGTCTAATGCAATGAAGTTTTTTTGTGATCATCAATCAGGCCTTGAAAACAAGCAGAATTATACATTTATGTATATTTGCATGCTTATTTTGTTTATGCTCTGTTTACTTTATTTAGTTTTTATGTATACTTAATTTATATTTTAGTTATTTGTGTTTCATGTATAGACCTATCTATTCACTCAAGCTCACTTGCACTCCGAAGAAAAAAAAGTGTTTAAATATTTTTACATATGTATGTTGAATGTGCTACACTTGATACACATTTATGTTTCTCTTCACTTTTCAAATTGCTATGACAATTTTTACACTAGTGGGGCCCATTTTCATTAGCTTGCCTAGGACCCTACAACCCTACGGGCCGGCACTGGCGACAATGTATAGTTTATCTGTGTTATTCAAGCCATCGTGGTATTAAGTATATTTATAATACATTGCTAATAGCCTTTTTTAGAGTATAGAACATTTCTGCCTCATTCCGTAACAAGAAGCCACATCAGATCACAAAAAGAAGCATTTGAATGGTGAATAAAAACATTATAATGTTCTCTTTTGTCAGGGCAATAGGTTTAGAAACTCTTCCCATTGCAAGTCATTACAAGGGAAGTTTAGCTTTAGGCGTTTTAATTTATTTACATTAATTAATGTTTAATGTAGATAGCTAACCGGTTACCTGTTGCCATCAGAGCAAGTGTAATTACTGCATTCACATGCTCCTCAGATGCTCTCATTTCCTGAGTTGTGCTTTTAAGTCAAAATGTGAAAACAACATGGACACCAACGTTACTACGAAGATGTTGGATTTGTATTGTCAGAGCTTTCCAACTGTGTTCACATGAATCTTCTCAGTCAGGAAATAATTTTTCTGATTATTCTGACCACATGAATGCAGTATAATTTAACTAGCGATCTCGTGTGGTGATGATCCTTTATACTGTATGTCCATTTCGGAGCACCAGAGAGCAAATATTTCAATCGGCAGCTCAGGTATTTAAGTGGCACTAGCATCTGTGCTCTGATTAGGTCCGGTAGCCTACACCATGGCTTCAGTTCCCGATCCTACCAATGATCATCTCAAATACGTCCTTTTCCATTATCCAAGCTAGCTTGCTCCAATGGTAATGCCACATGCACGCGCGAGTCCTGACGATTATGAAAATAAATCTATGGATGATTGGATTATGGCATTTCAAATCAGTAGGAGTTAAGGCAACAAAAACGTAGTTGTAACAAGCTAATTTTATGAATAGTAAATGTAATGTTATTACTGAAGTCTTAGTATCTTAGTAAATAGTTACCCTACTCGTTACTGGGGAAAGTAATATTATTAACGTTACTAGTAACATATTACTGCCCAACACTGATGATCAGGCCAGACATTACAGCATGTTGCCTTTTACTCTTCACTTTTTTTTCTCCTCTTCACAGAAATAATGGAGCATCTACACACCTCCCGCATTTTGCTCCTCCTCTTCTGTTCATCGAGTGCTGGAAAAACTTTCTTTACTCATCTCGGAACAAAGTGTATAGATGACTGCAAGTACGACTTGTACGTGTACAAGTGCAAGAGTATTGATATAGATGGAAAATGCCGGGAAATGTATTGTTCACCTGAGAAAGAAAGGAACTTTCAGGGTAGATATTGTCAATATGACAGTCTGTGTGGGAAGCATGGAGAAGACTACTACTGGTGCAAAATTAATAGCTTTACTTGGGGATACTGTGGGCTGGTGATGGATGACAAGAACCAGTCTGTAAAAAAAATCCTGTTACTTTACTGTAAACAACTGGCAGCCAGATTTGCATGCATAAAGCTGTGATTCTACAGTGTTATACTGTAGTCTACTGTAATATGGAACAACAGTTTATTCCTGTAAAAAATATTACAGTACACACTATTTCATGCTTAATACGGTAAAGCTGCTTTGACACAATCTGTATTGTAAAAAACGCTATATAAATAAAGGTGACTTGTATGGCTGCAATGAAGCTCTAGAATGAAACTGTAGCAGGATCTAATGCAACTCAGCTCTCATGAGGACAGAGAGAAGAGAACAGAGACCCTGCTGTAGCACAGACCTGACATCCCACAATGCACCACACACAGCGCAGTACTCAAATAACTGCTCACTTCAAATCAAACTCTGTATGAGAACCTTAAACCATCCCATGATGCTCAGTGATGCTGAAGTTCAGGAGGAGATGAAGCTCTCCAGCTGTATCTTCATCTGGCATCTGGGGTGCGTTTCCCAAAAACAATATGGTTGCAGTAACCAATAGAGTTCAATGGAATGTGCAACCATAGCTAGCTAACGATGCTTATGAGAAAAACACCACTGAACATCACTGGAATCTCCTGGACAAATGCAGAAGTCTAACACAATCATATATGATTTCAGTTTCAGTCTGTTGCTCACACATAGCCTACTTAATCCATTACTTCAACAAACTTTGAATATAAAGTACAAGCTGCATTTTTATATGCTAAGCTAGCTAGCGCCTTCCATCTATTTGGAACGTCTGGAAAATCAATTGTCCACAGAAAAAAAGGTGAATGCTCCATTGAGACCTGTTATGCAGACAATGTAAAACTTCTTGAGACCATCCACGTGGGGGGTTGCTTTGCATAAAAGGGGCTCTGTCACAATCTTGCCCTAAAACACTGCCATGAATAAAGAATGGTATCAATACATCCTGCAAGAGCAACTTCTCCCAACAACACAGGAGCAATTTGGTGATGATCCATGCATTTCCCAGCATGACGGAACACCATGTCACAGGTCAAAAGTCACAGTGAAGTGGTTTGGAGATCATTACATTGACATTTTGGGTCCATGGTCAGTCAACTCCACAGTTCTTAATCTTATTTGAAAAAGCTAGTCTACAGATACTGAAGCAGCAATCTTTGCAAAACACAAAATTTATGGTCACCGCCAAAACTTTTGGCCATGACTGTAGTTGTTCCCATTGTTTCTTTTTTTTCAGTGCTCAAACAGCACTTAACTAATCACTTAATTATCTCAATAACAGCAACACAGTGGTCAGTGTTATTTTAACAGTACGTAGACTGGACCCTTATTTTGAGTAATGGCAATTTTGCTGTGTATCATGTAACTAGAATGTTCTCCATTGGATTAGTCGCATTTTTAAGGAGATTTTTATGATGTAGAATATTGAGTTGTTAATTAAAATTAAGCTGAAAGAATGTTTCAGGAACATCATACTAACCTTAAAACTTTATTAATATTTTTTTTTAAAGAACCGTAACATTTAAAAAACTGGGATGTTTAGAAATGTTCTTAAATAAAATAAATTTGCTGGGATGTTGTCATCAGTAATATGACCATTTGTTCTGTGTTGTATTTTTGCATTGCAATATATTTATCACTTGTATATATATATATATATATA
>NW_015507298.1:1648-3206 GCF_001515645.1 Sinocyclocheilus grahami | reverse complement strand
TCAGTGTGCTGATTTAGTTCAGACACACCCCCTCCCCCAACCCCACCATTCATCACCTGAGCAGCAGCTGTACAACTCTTTCTGGAATAAGAGAAGGCGAGGATATCATGGTCAATTGTACATGTTGATTAAAGTTAAAATAGTGCATCATTCAGATTTGCCGTCAGTTAACATGAAAGAATAAAAGAGCACTGACAAGGGGAAAAATAGCGTTAGCCAATCAGTTTTAATAGCTTATCGTTTTTTTTAGCAACTAGCTTGTCAAATGTGTTTAAAGCATTACTGCAGGTTAGGGCTGGGTGATATGACAATACATATCGTGGCGATGATATAAAGTGTGAATCGACAGAAATTTTTCTAAATCATTTACATAGATAGGCCTGTTGAGGAAAGCAAATATATCCATGCAGCTTTTAGTGGGCAGGAATTATTCATGCATTCATTCAAAAGGAAGCATGGATGAATTAGTAATAGAATGTGATGTGCTTGGTGCAATTGCACTTATTATAAGTGTATATGTGTATGTGTCCTTTATACTTCTATGGCTCTCAATAGATTCAGTGGTTGGAGTTGGGTTAATACTCATTGACAATTTCTGTTGCTACTTTCTGATTCAAAAATCAAAACATATTGATCATTTAATAACTGTTGTAATGCTAAAATGTTTATTTTCAACTTCCAAATAGTTGTCAGTGATTGATAGATAAATATTTTATTTCTGAATATTGTACCCTAATTGAAGTAGTTGTTTAAATAGAATCATGATTTTACATACCATTGCATGAATGACTGCCTGACACATAATTTATTATTATATTTATGACTAACGATCAAATGATTAAGTAGTTAGAAACTAGTTGCTATGAATACAGGTGCCATCAGTTGTCTTCTTATGAATGACTTGTTTGTCATTAAATCAGTGTTGCTGATGCAAAATAAGCCCTTTGTTACCAAACACCATGTAACTAAATTAGGATACAATTATGAGTCATTCGCAAACTGTTAAAGGGGTCCTATTATGCTCTTTTACAAAGTCTTGATTTTTGGGGGTGTACTAGAACATGCTCTCATGCTTGGTTTAAAAAAAGCATTATTTTTCACATAATTTACATTATTCAAATACCTTTCTCCCCAGCCTGGCACAAACGGCTCGATTAGTTCCGGCTTTGATGAAGGTCCGCCTTCCGAAAAACAAAATGTGTTGTGATTGGTTAGCTGTCCCAGTGCGTTGTGATTGGCGAACAGCTTAGACGGTGTTTCAGTACTGCCACGCACCCTTGCTCCGTTTTTCAAACAAAAGCTTTTGGGAATCTGGCACTTCTCACTCGTGATGTGAAAGCTGTCCTCAGTAAAATGTGCAGCACACAATAGCATTGGGGTTATAATGCTCAGGAACAGAGTTAAAAAGTAAATTGCAACCACTGTTTCCTGACATCATCCGCTTTCGGAAGCCCAAACAAAGACGTTTGGGCACGGAGGTGAAAAAAACTGCATTTCAGATGGTCGCGCACCAGACGAGAAGCGCAGCGTCGCGTCGCGCCACGTCTTTAAAATTCAA
>NW_015507298.1:0-852 GCF_001515645.1 Sinocyclocheilus grahami | reverse complement strand
ACACACACACACACACACACACACACACAGGTGCATCTAAAAAAAATTGAATATCGTGAAAAAGTAAATTTTTCATTCAAAAAGTGAAACTTTCATATATACTAGATTCATTACCTGTAAAGTAAAGTGTCTTTGAAACCACAATAATGGGGAAGACTGCTGACTTGGCAATGGTTCAGAAGACAATCATTGACACCCTCCACAAAGAGGGTAAGTCACAGAAGGTCATTACTGAAAGGGCTGGCTGTTCACAGAGTGCTGTATCAAAGCATAGTAAATGCAAAGTTGACTGGAAGGAAGAAATTGGGTAGGAAAAGGTGCACAAGCAACAGGGATGACCGCAAGCTAGAGAACACTGTCAAGCAAAGCCGATTCAAACACTTGTAACATCCAATAAGTTTCGGCCAGGCATAGGTGGATATCTTCAGTCAGTGCTCTATTTTCTAAAAAAGAAACAAAGGTCCCATTAATGGTAATAATTGAATTACCATTGTGTATGAAATGTGCTATGTAAATAAACTTGCCTTCATAGTTACAATAAGGGTATCTTCCGATCATTCGTTTTTTTTATTTCATATTGAAATCTGAAAAAATGAAAAAACGGCACATATTTCGTTTTTCAATTGCTCAAACAAAATGAAAGATCAAGAAACCGGCTTCATTTTTCGTTTTTACGTTCAGGGATAGAAAATGAATAAGCAACTTGAATATTCGATCTCTACATGTGGGCGGGAATGAAACGCCCCTCTCCGCTGATTGGTCAACCAAATATTACAACATAATAATAGTCCTAAAAAAACAACAACATAATAATAGTCCTCTGCTTCTATTGATTCTTAACATGTTTATTTC
>NW_015507297.1:87826-89573 GCF_001515645.1 Sinocyclocheilus grahami | reverse complement strand
AAAAGAAATCAGGAAGGGGGCCAACACTTTTCACACCACTGTATAGCGAACAGCAGAGCTCCAGTAAGCACATGTACGTCACCAAAGTGCATTTACATAAACCATATACATCTTAAAGATGATTACTTAATGTCTATTTAATATGAAACAGGAACATATTCTAAAAGAATTGCTTATGAGCACATCACAACATGAACAGACATCTGAGTGAGTGATGTATGTGTGCTATTATGTAGAATTCACTGTTGTCAACTGCTTTAGATGAATGTAAGTCATGTAAATAAATCTACATAAAATAACTAAACATACGTTATCGATTTTATTTGTTCATTAGTATTGTTGATAAATTGTGGAGCACTTGTGTTAGACAAAAAGTGAGTTAACACATCATGAAAACACAGTATTGAGCAGATAAATCACAGAGGTGACTTGACTCTTGTCTGGATGTTACAGGAACAGATGAGACACACGTGTGTTTATCCGCTGCAGAGTCACTGATGAAGCAATGCTGCTATCAAAGGCTTTGAGTGAGTATTTTAAAGGGATAGTTCACCCAAAAATTTAAATTCTGTCATTTATTACTCACCCTCATGTCGTTTCAAACCCATAAGACCTTCGTTTATCTTCGGAACACAAATTAAGATATTTTTTATTAATTCTGAGAGCTATCTGACACGCCCATAGAACTGAAATGTTCCCAAGTCCAGAAACGTAGCAAGAAGATCTGTAAAATAATCCATGTGACATCAGTGGTTCATCCGCAATTATACGAAGCTACGGGAATACTTCATGCGCAAAAGAAAAAAAAAAACAACTTTATTCAACAATTCATCTCCTCCGCATCACCCTGGTGCCATTTTGGAAAATATTCGCTGGACATAAACAACGTATGCTCTTTCTGTGTCAGCTGCATCACGCCAGATCTGTTTCCTACGTTGTTGTGATTTGATCTGAACGGAAACAACATATCCGTGTGACGCAGCTGACACAGAAAAGCATACGCTGCTTGCGTCCAGCGGATATTCTCCAAAATGGCGCTACGCTGAACCAGAGGATATGAATTGTTGAATAAAGTCGTTGTTTTGTTTTCTTTGCACAGAAATTTTTTTCTCGTCACTTCATTAAATTCAGATTGAACCACTGATGGCAGATGGACTATTCTGACGATGGTTTTCATACTTTTCTGTGCCTGGACAGTGTTATTTACTTGGCAGTCTATGGGACAGTCACAAACCTCCCGGTTTTCATCCAAAATATCTTAAATTGTGTTCCGAAGACGAACGGAGCTTACGGGTTTGGAACGACATGGGGATAAGTGATTAGTGACAAAATGTTCATTTTGGGGTGGAGTAACCCTTTAAATCGGCCTCTGGGCTAGTGTCTGCTATGGGAGCTGGAGACCACTGAAAAGAAAAAAAGGAGTTCCCTTTTAGTCGGTCACTCTCGACGTCACGTCGGAGGACCGACGAATTGGGATCTCGCTTAGAGGGACCAATCTACTTCGAGTGTAAACTAAACGAGCCAATGCACATTGGCATGCGATTATTGCATCCAGCTGCTGCTGATCACAGCGTGAGTATAAGTAGGCAGCAGATGCAGCACATATTCAGCTTTTTGCTTCGGAGCCGAGCGATCACATCGTTCTGCTCCTGACTACTCTACTGAGAGAAGAAGACTGAACGAGTTCAGCACGCTCTTGGAGAGCTCTTCGTGTTGGCGGACGGCGCTTCAGTGGTGGTGGTTTCCC
>NW_015507297.1:85631-86975 GCF_001515645.1 Sinocyclocheilus grahami | reverse complement strand
ATCGGATCCAGAAATAATGGCTATGCTTTCCCGGGCCGCCGTAGGGGTAGGGCTCGAGTGAAGACTTTCACCATGTCCCGAGCCCTCAAGGTTGCACGATTGGTCCTCGGGGTGGTCCGCGCTGGTTCTCAGTGCCCCGCCTCGGTGCCTATCTTCCCGGAGGTGCATGAGGAGCTCAACACGTCGTGGACGGCACCTTTTTACTGCCGGAAACTGATTTGCTGGATCCTCCTCCCTCACCACCCTCGATGGTGGGGCAGCTAGGGGGTTACAAGGGTCCCCCCCGGTGGAGCGGTCGGTTGCGATGCAGTTGTGTCCTAATACCGCTTCCAACTGGCAGGGAGAACCGTGCCTCCCCTCCCGGGTTTGTAGGTACTTGACTGGCCAGCGACACCTATACGACCTGTGGAGAAGCTGGTAGCTTACACGCTACGGCATGATTGCAAGTGCACCAGGCCAAGGCACTGAGGGACTTGCACGAGGGTGGTCACAACCCGGAAGTTTGCAGAGAACTCCGCACCATGGCGGACCTCACGCCACGAGCGACGAAGGTTACGGCGGAGTCTGGGTCGTGCGATGTCCACTATGGTGGTCCGGGAGCGCCATTTCTGGCTGTGACTGGCTGACATGTGCGAGACGGACAAGTCACGATTCTTGAACGCTCCCGTGTCCCAGGCCGGCCTTTCGGCGACACGGGGGAGATCTTGCCCAGCGGTTCTCAGCTGACCAAAGCAGACTGGGGCCATCAGGTACATCTTGCCCCGGCGTGCAGCTGCTGCCAATGCCGAGGGCGGCCCCCTGCCACCGCCAAAACAAGAGCAACGCTCCTGCGGCCTCGAGGGCAGCCCCCCTGCCACCGCCAAAACAAGAGCAGCGCTCCTGCGGCCTCCAGCAAAGCTGTGCCGTGGAGCCGTTCGCAGGGCAGCCGCCAAACCTGGTGGCAAGCGAGAGAGCAAAAGACCCAGAGACGGGCGACCAGAGGCGGACAGTAACTAAGTAAAAATACTTGAGTATTGTACTTAAGTATACTTTTTGAGTATCTGTACTTTTACTTAAGTAAAAATCTGTCTTTACAACTTTTACTTGTAAGCCAGTTGTTCTTCGCCCTGACCGAGGGAACACTCGGCACGGACGCGCTGGCACACAGCTGGCTGCGGGGCCTTCGCAAGTATGCATTTCCCCTAGTGAGGTTTTCCCCACAGCAACTTCTGGCACAGTTGCTGTACAAGGTCAGGGAGGACGAGGAGCAGGTCCTATTGATGGCACCCTATTGGCCTTCCCGGACCTTGTTCCCGGAATTAATGCTCCTCGCGACAGCCCCTCCTTGGCCAATTCCTCTGAGGA
>NW_015507297.1:84063-85416 GCF_001515645.1 Sinocyclocheilus grahami | reverse complement strand
GACGCGGAGGTTCTGAGTGGCCTACCCCAAGAGATAGTTGACACCATCACTCTAGTGAGAGCACCGTCTACGAGACACGCCCACGCTTGAAGTGGAACCTGTTCGTTGAGTGGTGTTCTTCTTGCCGAGAAGATCCCCGACGATGCCCGATCGGAGTTTTACTGTCCTTTTTGCAGCAAGGGTTGGAGCGAAGGCTGTCTCCCTCCACCCTTAAGGCCGGGTCACCGGCTCGGCTCCTCAGCGAAAACCTGAATATGCACTGCATCTGCTGCCTACTTATACTCACGCTGTGATCAGCAGCAGCTGGATGCAATAATCGCATGCCAATGTGCATTGGCTCGTTTAGTTTACACAAAGTAGATTGGTCCCTCAAAGCGAGATCCCAATTCGTCGGTCCTCCGACGTGACGTCTTCATTCCCTCCTTCAGGGAACGAGGGTTACATACGTAACCGAGACGTTATTAGTAACAGGAGGAAAAGCCTGAGATGTGTGGGCCTGAGTTGCAAGCGGAGACAGCCTCACGCTTCCTTCAGCTGCTGTAGGTCAAGGGAAGAGAGTGGGGTTTGTGACATCCTGAAGAGTCTGTGTAGTAGTAGTGATGCACGGATGAGGGAAAACATCAACTAAATTATCCACCCGCCCCCACCTATATTTTTAGCATACATCGCATTACTCATTCCTGCAGCATTCGACTTTAAAATGAGGGAAATTGCTGCAAAACATTTATTCAATATAGCGTGTAGGTTAGAGGAGTAAATAAATCCACACAAACCATCAGATGAAAACAGCGTGAATGATTCAGCTGTACCGCATCTTCTCTCTTTGACGTTCTCTTCACATCGACGCATCTAGAGCTGCTGCTGCACGCTGCGATATAAGACTTTAGCTCACGTTTCGGGACAGTTGACAGAATTGTCAATTGCCTAATCGGTCATTGTTGCACCGTCACAAATTTATTATTTTCATGTCTTTTTAAGCCATTTGGTACTCGCACTCTCCAGAGGCACTTTTCTGTGCGCTCGGTTACATCCAAAGTGCGTGCTGTGAGTACCAAATTGAAAAAGCACTGTTGGTTTTGTCTTAAGTTAATGTGAACAGTTGCGAAATAAAAAGCATGAGTATCAGTATTGGATCTGTGAAATAGGTCTTGTGACAGCAGCCTAATAAAGCTGTGCCGTCTGTCATTAATGTTAATCAAACAACAAAAGACAGAGAAAATCCCTTACTGCTCTTGACTAAATAATGTTTTGTTGAACATCTTTTAATGTTAATTTACAGTTTATAAAATTTCTGTAGCCTATTTAAAACATGTTCATATTTTAGAAAATGTAGTTAATATTTGCATCATTAAT
>NW_015507297.1:59073-83614 GCF_001515645.1 Sinocyclocheilus grahami | reverse complement strand
TTTTATCCACCCGCAAATAATCAGAATGCATTTTTTTATTACCCGACCCGCGGATTATCCGCAGTGCCCGCGGATATAACTGCCATCCGCGCATACTGTGTAGCCTGAACAGCTAGCGGAGGCAGCCTCACGCTAGCGTTTGCTATGGGAGCTGGAGCCCACTGAAAAGGAAAAGGATTAGAAGTAACAGGAGGAAAAAACTGAGATGTGAGGGCCTGTGTTGCAAGCGGAAGCAGCTTCGCGCTTATTTCAGCTGCTGTAGCTGTAGGCCATGGGGGCTTGTGATATTCGGAGGAAAATGCTGGAGAGCCTGTGCAGCCTGCACAGCTAGTGGAGGCAGCATCACGCTAGCGTGTGCTACGGGAGCTGGAGAGCACTGAAAAGGAAGAGGGGTTAGAAGTAGCAGGAGGAAAGTCTAAGATGTGAGGGCTTGTGTTGCAAGCGGAAGCAGCTTCGCGCTTGTTTCAGCTGCTGTAGCTGTAGGCCACAAGGGCTTGTGACATACTGCAGTAGCCTGCAGTTTTGCTAACTTAGCAATTTTGTTGCTAAATTTAACAACTTCTCACACTACCCTAGCAACTTTTTTTTTTAAACACTAGCAACGAATTTAGCCATTTAAAAAAAGTATTTGACGACTTTGAAGAAAAGACGTGCTTTTCCTCTAAACCACACAAAAAGAATAAAGTATTGAAACAACTAGCCAGCCAAGCAGCACATCAGCTGGTAGAGACTTAGAGAGAGGTGCCTAGCAGTTAGCGCATCACATGCGAATTAGGTTGCTAGTTGCACTTGTTCAATAATAATATTAATAGTTTCTATGATACACCTTAGTTGTTAGTTTGTTCCTATAATTAATTAATTAATTATTTAGGTATGCTGTTGAACGTATTTTCTCGAAAATCAATCTTTTTCCATCTTATCTGTCTATATCGGAGTACAATGTGTAATTTAAAATACAGGTAATATGCTAGTGAAAATTACTAGTAATTTCATTGTGTTCTACGCAGTTTTGCGTCGTGGTTACAAAATGACATCAACATCCATTATGTCATCCCGTCGTTTAACAACTTTTAGCAACAAACGACCTACCTTTAGCGACTTTAAAAACTTAGTTTGCAACACGGCCTGCAAGCGGTAAGCGGAGACAGCCTCGCGCTAGAGACTGCTACGAGAGCCAGCTACATGCGGCGCTTCGGCCGGAAGAGCCGCAGTGAAAAGTTGAGCAGAAGCTGGAAGCGAGTGAGGTTTTGCTGCTGTGAGAACTGGGAAGCTGCGACCCAATGCATGAGGAGAGCAGGGTCTTTTGCGGGACGATGGTGGTGTCAAGCGAGGCGAGTTCGGCGTTTGCTCGATCTATTGGCCGCTTTGGTGGCTGGAGTGGATTTAGGAGTGAGGTTGGCTAATTTGCAGGGTGAAAAATTTATCGTACAGATCCGCTTTGTTTACCCTCCGCGAGAATGGTTCATCGGAATTAAACAGTGTTTGCCTCGGGCTTAAAAACTGTCCACTTTCCGATCGGAGGATATATTGGCAAGCGTGTGACTGGTCGAGCAGAGTGATGGCCGCGATGAAGCCTGGTGCTCGGCGGCGGTGACTGGCAGAAAAGGAGGGAACTTAGGGCCAACAGATTGCGACGGAGTATCCGAAAAATCCCCAGTGCAGGTTTCGTCGTTGTACAGAAAAAGTTGAGTCTGTGATATAATGGCGAAAAGAACAAACCCGAATACCGGAAAACTGTCGTAGGACAGAGGTAGGTAGGCTGCATATACGTATTGTGCTAGTTAGGATGGTTAGCTAAACAAGTTGCACCTGTGCCAAATTGGTTGATTATCTGATCGTGCTCCTCCCAAACCTTGTTAATAAAACATCATATGTTGAGCTGAAAGGATAAAAGAAAGATGAGCACAACAAACAACACAACCTGCTGGTGAAACGCTGCATTGAGTTTTTATATTGAATATTTTTTTCCGTTCCCTTGGTTGACACAGTACATGACTTAAATGTTTGTCTGGATGCAAATGATTATTTCAGAAGGTGAGAAAGGATACAACTTTTTGTTTGCATGCCAAGAGGGTAAACCAAAAAGAAAAAACAGTCAGGGGAGAACATTTGACATATCAACAACTATGCACCTAACAACACGTGGGACTGTAAATGTCAGAATTTTAGATTGTCAGCACGGAATTTAAAACACCACATAAAACATTTGTTATCCCCAACCACTTGATTGGCTCTATGACTCTCTCTCCTTTCCACCTGTAGCTGGTGTGTGGTGAGCGCACTGGCACCGCTGTCCTGTGGCTGCCGTCGCATCATCCAGGTGGATGCTGCACACTGGTGGTGGTTGAGGAGAGACCTCCCACATGATTGTAAAGCGCTTTGGGTGTACAACAATACAGAATAAACTGCTATATAAATGCATCATTCATTCATTCAAATGTTTTGCAGGTAGTCACGCTCATGAAGAGCAGACACAAATCTTTGGAGCAGAAACAGCAGCAGCCAGATTGTCCCACACATGTTCTCCTGCTCTTGCTTCAAGGTTGTGGGACTCAGGGGGGCATCATCATGGTCTTCCTCAACCTCTGGCTCAACGATGTCCCCATTCTCACCTCTTAGGCCTTGAAGAAAATGGTCACGGTGGTCAACTGCAGAACTGGCACAACTGTGTTGAGATGGCAGTAGGATGTGGCTTCTTGGAATGATAAATTTGAATAAAGCTTTGTTTCATCACACTTGTAATGTATTTATTTATTTAATTTACTAATTTTTATTCATGTTTCCCATTTGTCAGTGTATATAAAATATAATTATTACATTAATTCACTGACTGAAAATTGATGAATTCACACCGACTGCATTTGCATAGCCATGTCATATAATTTAAAAAAATGTAGCTTGTTTTACTAAAATATTTAGATGTCATTAATTCAGTTTTGTCATATAATTAAATATTGGACAGCATTTATCATAATTATTATGCGTTAGTGTTGGGGTGGGATAGCAATGCAGTACTCCTTTGCACAAACATTGCAAACGCTGAGGAAAAAACCGTACCAAGTAGGGTTGTCGAGTTACTGATGCTATGAGGTGGGTTTTTTTTTACTTTAATTGCAGGACTTATAATTACATACAAGATCAGGGAAAGATTCCATGGTTGTATCTTTAATAATGAACAATCATAATGACAAAAAAATTAAAATATCAATGGTTTGCGTACATCATAGCATGAGATTTTATACACAGAAAAAAGCACAATGACAAGGTTAAACATCTTTGAATAATTAATCACAATGCAGCATTTATTTATTTATTGTTTGTTTGTTTATAAGCAGGGGGGGATGAAACGAGTTCAAAAACAAAAACAGAAAGGAGATTTAAGGCACTTTCGCTTGTTAATGATAAAATTTGAACAAAATAAATGACATATCCAAGAGATGATGATTTGGGGAAAAAATATCTTTAAGGATAAAACTGTGGGTCACATTAGTAGGGTTAAAAATATAAGAACGTCAATCAACCCAAAATGTATTGGTTGTACTACAATCAAAAAAAATATACGGGCAGTTGTTTAAAGGCACAATATGCAAGTTTTTCAAAACAATAACAAATTCAAAGCTTGATGAAGCTATGAAGGAGAGTGGAACGATAGGAGATGCATGGAATTCACAAATCATGTTCACGGGTGAGGTAATAAACTCATTTGTTTTATTACCTGTACCTTTCACAGTTTTTCAGAGAAGGTACAGAGAAAATTACATTGTCAAAGAACAGTATGACAGATTTCAGTCTAGCGCGAGTTTAAGCGCTCTCAAAAAAACTCCTATTGTAATCAATAAAGCTGTCTATACACTGTTTGATGTATGAATTTCTTACTTCATACGAACATTGGCACTTTGTTGTTTATGATGAGAGAATTCACGAGAGAGCAGAATTCAGTCAGCTAACGCGTGCACTGAACCAAAAACATGACTCATCTGAACGGCTCTGATTGGCAGTTGCATTAATAAGCTCAACAGACTCGTGTGTGATTGGTTATAATGTGCAACACTGTAAAAACGCATAAAAAGAATCATGGTGCAACATTGAAATGAGAAGTGTTGACTGCAGCATTAAATGTAGATCTGCTCATTTTCATGTTATTCGCGACAACCGTAATGGGTTTAGTTTAACTGTACAGCAGCATTTTTGTCCATGTGTGTTGCCATAGTTTGTACAAGCGGAAACCGAGAATAGTGCGGATATTATGCCATTGATAGGCGACAATGACCAGGGACCAGGCATTATTTAAAATGGGAATGTCTCTGGATTCTCTGGACTTACAAATCCTTGGTAACGTTTGGGGTAACGCAAGTATAAAACTTCTTGAAATATATCACACTGTGCAAGTGGTTTTTGGATATTTTATTATTAGAATCTTACATATTGTGCCTTTGATCAACAAGACCACAAAATAAGCAAGTTTCATCAATATCAAGATATTAACAGATAGATGAATTAAACCTGTCGCTCATATCTCTTAAGTTGTTGCGCTTGTTATTACGTCATATGATAACGTCAACATGGCAGATGATGTACGGATCGCATTCATACTTAAAAGTCCCCCTGTAGTGAAAATCAAGTTCTTTATGTTGTTTATTTGTCTATGTGGTGTTTTTAATGTGCCACACATGGCCAATCCGAGTATTTTCTCCTTAAAACTGTAGTTTCCCAAAGGCTGACCCAGAAACGTGGTTTGAACAGCCCTCGGTTTGCTACGTCACAAAATTCAACAACCAATCACGTCAAGGGATAGATTCCTATCGCTAGCATGCAAATATACCTATACCAGCACAAAACCAAAAATAAGTTAGAGCAAAAAAAACCCCCCATGAAGCTGTGGTTTAATGTGAATTTAGAACCGCTAACTTGCATTATAACCCGCGGCAACAGTGTAAAAGTAGCCCGGAGCCAGACGCACCTCTCCGGCATCGGCGTCTGCACCTAACACGCGTTGCTCTCGAGTGCGAATTGGAATCACAAATGGCTGCATTCAGTCTTCAAGGCATTTTAGGACACAACATCAAGTAAAGCCCTATTTGGACGGGACTAGTTTTTTAAACTACGTTTGAGTTTAGATTCTTATCACCTGACGTCTGCGATTTTCGTACGTGTCGAATGTGATGGACGCAGCCAAAGACTATTGCCTAGATATGCAGCGTCTGTATTGACGGTAAATTTGTTGAAATTAATATTTATTTTTTGTAATGTAAAACTATATAAGTTACATATACAAAATATTATATTATAGTATAATTACCGTCGAACATAGAATGATTCAGTTTACATCACCTTCATAAATTGAATGAAAAAAGCAAAAACACAATGATGCACATTCTTTATTCATCATTTTGCTGATGTAGAGTTAAAAAAATCGTTGAATTTTATGTAGGAAAGTTAAATCGCCATATTGTTCCGACCAAAGTGCTTGAACGCACCTGACGTCGTTATTACGACTTGTCAACTCGTAAGTACGAATGTCCCAGGAGGACTTGAACGCAGCATAACATCTCCGTGTTTATTACAGAGGTGGGAGGGGCTGTTTTGTACATCTGGGCATTACAGAGATCACGCGCTCTGTATGCGTGCATTGCGTAGTCATTCGGATTGATTACCTTTCAGTATAATCACACATACCATGGTGACGCTAAATGGCTAGTATAGCAAAACCTTGTTAATGTTTGGTTACTTTCATTTTACTTATTTATTTGTAGTAAACCCATGTTTAATTTTCATAAAGGTACATACTGTATGTAATTAAAACATGATGTAATTGAGTGCAGAAATGATTGAGTAATCTTACCAGATGCTGATATTACAATAGCCAGTCTTAACGGTTTACGTGATCTGGCTCTTGATTTTATTAATGTTATTTTTTATTTCTTTGCCGGGAGGCAAAGATATCAAACATGCGCGCCTTTATAGAAACAGCCTTTGTGCACAGCTGGCATTGTAGTCTACTCTCCCAGGATCAGGAAACAGTCCTCCGTAAAATGTGCTGCACACATCTGAATATTTGGGTTGAACTGTTCTGTTACAGTGTTGTAAATACAACTTAACCACTGATTTCTAATCGTGTCCTCTTTTGGAAGACCAAACATAGTTTCGCTTTCACAACGAATCGCCCTCTTTCTTTGCGTGAACATTTGGGCAGTGTTATGCAAATCTTCCCACACAGTGACGTAGACATGTGGGGGCGTGTTTAAATAAGCCGTTTTAGGAGGGCGTGGACGAGTCTTAACTTTTATCTCTTTGGGTTTGAGA
This sequence comes from Sinocyclocheilus grahami, assembly GCF_001515645.1. Lineage (NCBI taxonomy): Eukaryota > Metazoa > Chordata > Actinopteri > Cypriniformes > Cyprinidae > Sinocyclocheilus > Sinocyclocheilus grahami. Next base: position 77,311 of record NW_015507297.1, on the reverse strand, counting down.
CTTTAGTCTTTGCAACTTCAGGGATCTTATCTATGCACGAACAGCTTGTAACACTCCAAAGAGAAATGAAAACTTGAAATCGCATCATATGACCCCTTTAAGTTACAGTACCATTGGCTCACTGACCCCCTGGAGGTGTGACCTCCGTAGAAGTTAAAAGGCCTCAGTACTCCATGACCGCCCTCTCTTCTTCTTTCATCATCTTCTCCTCTATTACTCTCTTCTTTTATGAAAATAAAAGTAGTAAAAGAGGTAGTCATAAGTGATAATCAGATGTAGCCTGCGTTCAGCTGTAATATGAACATAGCCTTGATTTTACACAGCATTTTTCTTGTCATATTCTTTAACCAAAGTTATAAGCAGAGTCTCACATTTGCTGACGTTTCACATGTATCTTTATTCGTGATGGCAAAATTATTACATTAACCACAATTAAATAGTCTTCCAGAAAGAATGTACAAATGATTATAGAAATAGCTCCTTTTTCAAAACCTCTCGTCACGCTGAGGAAAACCGCAATTTCTTCTCAGAATGAGTGTGCAAATGACGTTTCATGCTGCTTTGACTTCTGAAACTCTTCTCACACTGAGGACAATTGTAAGGTCTCTCTCCCGTGTGAATCCTCTTGTGAGTCTTGAGGCTTCCTTTAGCCCTGAAACTCTTTCCACACTGTTCGCAGGTGAAAGGTTTCTCTCCAGTGTGAGTTCTCAAGTGATCCTTGAGGTGTCCTCCTTTTGAGCAACTCTTTCCACAGTGATGGCACATGAGAGGCTTTTCTCCGATGTGAATTTTAACATGATCCTGAAGGTGATTCGTGTCTGGGAAACTCCTTTCGCACTGATGACATTTAAAACTGATCTCTCTTGAATGAATACTGATGTGATAATTAAGGTTTTCTTTATATCTGAAACTCCTGCCGCACTGATCACATGTGAATGGATTCTCTCCCGTGTGACTTCTTATGTGAGCCTGTAGGTTTCTTTTAATGGTGAAACTCTTCCCACACTGAGGGCAGGTGAAAGGCTTCTCTCCAGTGTGAAGTCTTATGTGGCCAATAAGGAGATTTTTCTGTGTGAAACTCTTCCCACACTGAACACATATGAAAGGTCTCTCTCCAGTGTGAATCCTCGTGTGAGTCTTAAGGCTTCCTTTACGTGTGAAACTCTTCCCACACAGTTTGCAGGTGTACGGTCTCTCTCCGGTGTGAATTCTCATGTGGTCATTAAGGAGTTTTTTCTCTGTAAAACTCTTTCCACACTGAGAGCATATTAATGGTTTCTTCTCGGTGTGAATTTTCATGTGAGTCTTAAAATATCCATTTGAGAAACTCTTCCCGCACAGTTTACAGGTGTAAGGTTTCTCTCCAGTGTGACTTTTTATGTGGACATTAAGGGTACTTTTCTGTGTGAAACTCTTTCCACACAGTTTGCAGATGCAAGGTTTTTCTCCAGTGTGAATTCTCATATGAACATTAAGGTACTGTTTCCGTCTAAAACACTTTCCACACTGAGGGCATATTAATGGTTTCTTTTCAATGTGAAATTTCATGTGCATTGTAAAGCTTCCTTTCCGATTGAAAATTTGTCCACACTTTTGGCAGGTGAAAGAGGTCTCTCCAGTATGAACTCTAATGTGGGAATGAAGGTTTGTACTTTGTGTTTTTTGAGCTTTTTTGGGTGAGGAAGTCTTTTCAGTTTGTGAAGAACTAATCAATTCATCTTCAGTTTTGAAATCATGCTGTTTTTCATTTTGATCTTTCTCTTGAGTTTCATTCAGTTCTTGACTCTCTTCTTTCAGTGCCATCAAGTCTGAGGTGAAAAGACACAAATACAAGTCAACATCAGTTTAATGCAGAAGCTAGAACACTTACTAGTCACACTGACCACTGTCTGCATCATCTTAGTCTGGAGGACAGAGGATAAGCAGTTACTGGCCACAGCATTTGCCAAGTTTAGTCTGAAACGAAAGAAGTGCCGGTCCTCACTATACACAAAGTACGCAAGTTGCATACAACCCTTAAACAACTGCTCAGACATTCCACAACCCATTGCAGCTGTGCAATTAATAGAATCTTAGTTGCATTTTATTATTTCGACTATCAACAATTATGCAAGGAGTGAAATTATTTCCTTATGAAATTAACTCAAGAAGCCAAAACTCAGGAACTCACACAAAACAGATGCCATGCAATAAAACTTATCTGGAGAAGAACTCTCCAAAGAGAGCATACAAAACCTCTCTCCTCGCTCATTTACCACCCCCTTCGCCCCCCTGCCCCTCCCTCTTTTTCCCCAAAAAGGTTTCACTCAAAGTTCATTAAAGGGGTCCTATTATGCTTTTTCACTTTTTAAATTGTAGTCAGTGTGTAGTGTGTATGTTTGGGCATAAAAAAAAGATCTAGAAAGTTACAAATCTCAAAGTCCACTCCAAAGGGAGATATTTAGTTTTTTTTAAATCCCTTTTCAAAATTCCCGCCTACAGAAATTCGAATGGTTGAGGGGTGGGGAGGGGCGAGGTTGTGGTTAAGAAGCTTGGTTTAGTGAGCGCATCAGACGAGACGACGAAGAAGAAGTGCTGCTGCAGAGTTAGTGCGTCAGAGAAAACCAAGAAGAAGAGCTGCTGTGCTGTAGTGTCAAATTTTCGGCATGTCTAGAACAATTCTTACAAGTATAACACGACGTAGCTGGGCGCCGCGGACAGACGCCGAACTGCACCGCCGGTGTGCCTACACTCATACAAAATAATGTATTCGAATTTTAAAGACGTGGCACGACGCGACGCGATGCTGTGCTTCTCGTCCGGTGAGCGACCGCCTGAAACTCAGTTTTTTTTCACCTCCGTGCCCAAACGTCTTTGTTTGGGCTTCCAAAAGCGGATGATGTCAGGAAACAGTGGATGCAATTAATTTTTTTAACTCTGTTCCTGAGCATTATAACCCCAATTTGCTATTGTGTGCTGCGCATTTTACTGAGGACAGCTTCCACAACATGAGGGAGTACAGTGCCGGATTCGCCAAAAGCTTTTGTTGAAAGACGGAGCAAGAGGCGTGGCTGAAACACCGTCTAAGCTGTTCGCCAATCACAACGCACTGGGACAGCTAACCAATCACAACACATTTTGTTTTTCGGAAGGCGGACCTTCATCAAAGCCGGAACTAATCGAGCCGTTTGTGCCAGGCTGGAGAGAAAGGTATTTTAATAATGTAAATTATGTGAAAAATAATGCGATTTTCGAACCACCAAGCATGAGAGCATGTTCTAGTACACCCCCAAAACAAAATCAAGACTAGGACCCCTTTAAGAATATGTATATCCCACATATCATGTATCTTGCGAACCTGTTGTTTTTCCCCTTCATGTTTGGTATCGTTCTAAAGGTCTCTGTGTGATTGGTAAATTGGTCTCAATTTCACAGTAGTCATTTGCACTATGAGAAATATTGAAAACTTGTGTAGAATTGTGTTCTGCTGAGGAGGGGGTGTGTCCCTCTTTAGGGGTCTGTGAGAATGTTTATCTATCTCCAGCAAGGTGTGACCCTGGATCGCGACAACCTAAACAACCAAAAGGTATTTTATGTTTTTACAACTGGTTTGAAGATTTCTTTGTTGTCTGGTCTGAGTATATAAGGGAAGTGAGAAAACACTACTTTGGGATTCTATAGCCAGAAACCCCCATGCAGTGTGTGAGAGTCTCTAGAGCTCTGCACCAGAACTCTCGCTGCTGTGTCTCTTTGCTGTCAGGTATGCATCTCTTTGAGCAATCTTTGAGCAATCAATATTATGCATTTATCTGAATTGGAACTGAATTTAATTCTGAATTGGCTTCTAATTGTTTCATTATGTAATTGGCATGATACAATTTTACCTGACAAATAATAAATTGTTATATTTGATTTATTCTGATCTCTTCTGAAATAATTTTTCAAGTAGATTAATGTGTAGTGGTATTTCCGCAAATCTGCGTTCAGGACAGATCATACGGACGCACCAATGGATGAACCATGGGGAACACCATTAGGGGCTTCTGATTTCTGACTGTCACTGGCTTAACACGGTGTAGCTCTCGTGGTTATAGGGAAAAGACACTTTTTGTTATGAGCATGCAGGGTGCAGCTCACGTAAAGGTATTATAACCACTCTGCATCCTCTGAGTAAGTTTAGAACTGACGAGTTTGTGTCTCTGGTCCCTAATGAACAAAGAATTGAAAGGATTTCTAGAATACTCAATACATAAATTAATAAACAATTGATATTTGTGATCAGTTTTGAATTAGAAACATTGCCTAAATTTAATGATCACTTGAAATTGGAGTCAGATTGAACACGGAGCTAGACTAAAATTGGAACTAAATTCTGATCAAATCAGAAGCGCAAGTTAAAGACCGAATACGCATTAAACCTTCGACCAGGCCGCTGGATTCAGCTTTTTGGGGCTGCGGGTGGATCCTTACAATGAAAACACAATGCTGCGTTCTGTTTCTGTCATTTAAAACATGGTGGTTTTCCTTGCATGTGATCCAAGATGGTGTGCAACAGACAGGTATAGGCTACTGCACAGAGTGCGCACTTCAATAGAGAAATACACTCAAAAATGTCAAAATGCCTTTCTTGGTGAGTTCTCACTTCAATGCAGTCAGTTATCTCTTAAGGCCAATTCACACCGCACAGACAAATGGCAACAAACAAGTTGGCTCAAGTCGGCTATTGGATTTAGAATTTTAGGAAAAATAACTGTCATGTTCACACTGCCCCAACAGACACCAACAAACCTCGAGTCACAGACAGTCAAGTAACACCGTGTCTACATCGGACGCGACAGTTGTCACATCGCGCCACTTCCAGTGTAGACAGCGACACTCATTATAATCAATCAACCTTTATTGTATTTTGTCGTGTCGTGCCGCTCGCGTCTGGTGTAGATGGTGTAAGTCTGATTGGGGGCAAAACTGATGATCCTTTAACCACAATCAAAATTGTACTGTTATTAATGTCTTTGCATGTCATTCTTTGCCTGAAAAGATGGCGAATAAAATGAAAGAGGCCATGAGTGAAGCACACTTTAAGTGAAATATGTGCATCATCATGGCAACGGTTCGTGGCCCCGTCAGTTTGTTGTAAAATAATTTCACACTGCTCAGACATTCCACGACCCAACAAACAGTGATTAAGCATGTTCAGTCGAGTGAAAACAAACTCCAGCAGACGCCGACAGGGGTAACACACTGGTCCAACAAACTCCAACAGACTAGTTCGTTGGCATTTGTCTGTGCATTGTGAATGGGCCTTTAAGTGAACATAAACAGTGGTAAAGTAATCAAACTGAGCACTAATACTTGCAGTGTGAGACATGTAAAATATAAAAACTATCGGAGTATTCCAGGACATCATTCAACTTCAACTAGCCTGTGTTTTACTCACCTTCGAAGCATCCTAGATGTATGTGACTTTCTTCTTTCAGACGAATCCAATCAGAGTTATATAAAAAATTGTCCTGGCTATTCCAAGCCTTTCAATGGGAGTAAGCGAGTGTTTGTTGTCAACAGTTCAGAAGACGTGAAATAAAGTGCGTGCATCCGTAATAAAACATCCCTCACAAGGCGATGAATAAAGGCATCCTGTAGCGAACCCATGCGTGTAAGATAAGTATCCATATTTCAAACATAATAAAACACTTTTCTCTCACTTCCGGTATGTCATATGCGGAAGCAGTCCCGGCGGATGACGTAAGACGTCGGTGTTGCGCGATTAGTGACAAGCGCAGAGAGAGAACAAAACAAAACGGCGGTCATGAATTAGAAGCACAAAATGAGGATTTGTAAAGGAAAATGTCGGAGGATTTCGATATAAGTCAAGAGGAGACTGGTTTTCCTTTGCTAAAGTAAGCTTTGCTCCTGCGTTTCTCAGAGGCGCGCGCACAACGCATACGTCTTACGTCATCCACCGGAACGTCTTCCGCGTACCACAGTCAGCGGAAGTGAGAAAAAAAGTGTTTATTATGTTTGCAATATAGATATTTATCTTACAAAAACGCATGGATTCGCTACAGGAGGTTTATTCACCACCCGGAGCCGTGTGAGGCACGTTTTATTACGGATGAGCACACTTTATTTCACGTCTTCTGAACTGTTGACAACAAACAGTTCAATACAATGGGGATACAATGGTTTATCCCCATTGTAAGGCTTGGAATAGTCAGGACAATTTTTAATATAACTCCGATTGGATTCGTCTGAAAGAAGAAAGTCACATACACCTAGGATGCTTTGAGGGTAAGTAAAACACAGGCTAATTTTCATTTTTGGGTGAACTAACCCTTTAAAATCAATAATGCTGTCTATACTTAAAAAAAATTTTTTTTAAACATTTAAAATTTTTGTTAAAATTTTAGGAACTCCCTTTGTGTGTGTGTCAAACAACCCCCCCCTCTGCTCCTATCACTAACTCACTGTTTACAAAGCTAACAGTTGCCCTTCATATACAGTACATACGGCCAATGGCTATGTTTCCATCCAAAGTTACAGATTAAACCTGTGTGCAAAATTTGAATATTGCATAAAACATTTGCGAATAAAGCACCATTTCCATTCAGGGAGTTGAAGAGAACAAAATCTGATTCCTGATTACTTGCACTAAATATCATAAACAGCAAAACGCGGTCATGTTATCTTATTTTCGGAGTCTGCTGTTTGGGAACGCAGTTCTTGGAGTTAATTATAACGAGGCACTTTGACGAGACTTTGCTCAAGCATATTAGAATGCCAAAACTAGCATTTCAGATGCTGTGCAATGAGATCGGTCCTTTGGTTTGTCCAGTTTTATGCTGTTCCATCGCAAAGTCACATGTTTTTTTTTTTTTATGTACATCAAGGAATTTATTCAGTAAAAGTGTTTCCATCATAGTTTATGCGCATGTTTTCTTACCGGATAAGAAATTGATCCTACTTAGTTGAGCGCATATGTTTTTTTATACACATTTTTAGAATTCATGCGCATCTTGGCATTTCCATCCAGTGTTTTTTTATGTGATATCCCAAAATGCGAAACATAGCTAATGTCTCGGAAGTAAGTGCGAGCAAGCATGGCAGTAAAAATATAAGAGCTCCTCCAGCTTTTAGAGCCGATGTGTAGGTGCACTTTAGTAAAAATTCTGAAAACACAACCCACTTGCTTCATCACTTAACAGGACACCACGCACCTCAGCCAAAACCTGTTGATTCAAGGTAAACTACACTGGATAATACCACCAACAAGCTTAAAGCTCGTGCAAAGAAAATAAGTCGGTGGTGCATTTCATTTGTAAGGACTTGCAGCTGTATAGTGTGATTAAAAACCTTGGCTTCAGGCGTATGGTGAACACTACGGAGCTGCGCTATATGATCCTGAATCGACACAGACACATAACAGACTTAGCACTGCCCAGGATTTACAAAGAGGTAAAGATGAGTGTAAAAACCTCACCTCTGCAGAGAGAGAGTGGCCCTGACGTGCGATGCATGGACATCTAGATATAGATGTAAATGTTTCTAAATGTATTCTTGAGTTATCAGAATAAAATTAGCACTTGAAAACAACTTTGAGTTGACTACCGTATGTTATTGTTTACAGCATAGTAGAGCATACTATTTCAGTTTTATGAATATTTCTGTCATGACAACTCTCAGAAGAATTTAGCATGGTAATGGATATGACAATGTTAATGTATTTGGTCTTGGTGGAATAGATCTGCTACGCTGCTGCTGAATTGCTGCTGCTGCTGGATATTGTTATAGTTGTAGATTATTGCTGCTGCAAGCAAATACAGGAACTTGCTACTGCCAATGCATACGGTGATACGTTGCCATGAGTATTTAAGACATACTGCTGCTGCACAAATAACATATAAAATAACCCGTAGCAGATCTTTACAGGTGGAGCTGGGAAGGTGGAGGGTTTCAGATAAGAAGAGCTCTCAGGCCCTCCATAGACAGCAAGGGTACTTACACGATCAAGGCTCAGAGACGTAGCAAGGAGATCGGTAAAATAATCCATGTGACATCAGGGGTTTAATCGTAATTTTACAAAGCTACGAGAATACTTTTTGTGCGCAAAAAAAAAACCCTGGTGCCATTTTGGAGAATATCCACTGAACGCAAACAGTGTATGCTCTTCTCTGTCAGCTGCGTCACGCCGGATACGTTGGATACACAGAAGACCATATGCTGTTTGTGTTCAGTGGATATTCTCCAAAATGGCACAAGGGTGGATTTGGCACAGGAGACGGATTTGAATAAAGCCGTTTTTTTTTTCACTAGCAGAATCAGAAGCTGGTCTCTGTACAAATCCACCTGTTACTAAAGTTCAATTCAGAGTTTGTTACTCACATTTATGTTGTGAGTCTTAATGTGAAGACACGTGTGCTGCTACACGAGTTCAGGAGAAACACTCATCATAGATCAACTTCTGAAGGTTCATTTACAGCTAATGCTGTTAGAACGTGAAAGTCACAACATATGTTTCTTTTAGTGCACACGTGTTCTTTTTTCAGTTTGTGTCACTCAAAAACATTAACGTTTGAGTTCAGCTTTAAAAATGAAAACCAACCTGTTTGTGTCTCAGTATGTTCATGTTTCTTGAATGTGAATGTTTCTTCAATCTTCACGTCTTCACTCTCTTCTTTAATAAATGCCATCTTTATAACAGTGTGTCACGTGGATCTCAGCTGCTTCAGGAGGTTTTTTTTCTGTGTTTGGACACTTTGTCCTGTTTAAGATATAATTAAAAGAAATTAACAGAAATCATGAATAATTAACAGGAAAAAGAAATACAATCCAAACTAAATCTTGGAGAGCATCTCAATCAAATTTCTTAGTTTAGTAGTCAGTGCACTGGTCAGGGAGTGAGTCAGAGATAATGGCCTTAAATCACCTAATAAGACACACACACAACCAAAACTAGCACTCAAATGAATTAAAATGTTCATTTCACATGTTTGTGTTTGTTGTGCTTTATAGCAGGGGCCCGTTCTTCGTACGTGGCTAACTCAGTTAGCTGGATTTGATTGTTGATGATTTGGCTTGATCTTGGATTGTTTGGTTCTTCGAAGCTCATCCCGGAGTTGCTGTCATAGCAACAGATCCGTGAGCTTAAACCTGCTCGGGAGCAGCTTATTTCATGTAAACAGGATTAGATCGCATCTTTTTAAGCAGAATTGATACTTAAAATCTGTAAGGGGCGTTACATTTCCGACGAGTGCTTGCGGTGTTCGGCCAATCACAATGCACTGGGTCAGCTGGCCAATCAGAGCAGACTGCGCTTGTCAGAAGGAGGGACTTTGTAGAAAACGAAGTGTTTGAGAGAGGCGGGGCATAGAGGACCTACAATAATGTACAGTATTTGACAAATAATGTGTTTTTTGAACATTAAAGCATGTCAACATATTCTGTTACACCAAATACACAAAATAATGATCTTTAAAACAGCATCATATGACCCCTTTCATCTTTTTTCATCTAACAAACAGGCTAACGAATAGCTCGACACAACTCATACCGGGGAAGAGTCTAGACAGGGCTTTCTTCTGTGTAGATATAAATTCTATATTTTGCATCAGCTGGGCATAATTCCCGCCCACGTGTAGAAATCGAATATTCAAGCCGTTTGTTTATTTTTCTACTTTCCATATTAAATAAAAAAACGAATGATCGAATGATACACAGATGTTTTCATTTGATTTGTTATACAATTATAATTCTGACTTCTGATTAACAAAAGCAAAAAAGGCCTTGAACACTAGCTTGCTCTATTCTTTTTCTATTCGATCTGTTTTCTTTTTATTTATAATATGATTTATTTTTTTTAAACCTTGCTACGTGTACTGCATTAAGCTAACTGAGACTTGTTGTAGCACTTGCATATCATTGCTCTTTTGTTAGTTTAGACTGCTTCTATTGTCCTCATTTGTAAGTCGCTTTGGATAAAAGCATCTGCTAAATGTGTATGTAAATGTAAAAATGGATAATAAATACACCTTTCGTATGGAATTAAATAGCAAGCACTTTGAGTGTCTTGTTCATCATATTTATTTTCATATACACCCAACATAAGTGAAATAATATCATCTTTATTAGCACAGCATGAGTGTGAATAGCACTAGTGAGTTTTGTGAAGCAATTGATTCTCCATATCCTTCATTCATTGCAGACGGATAGATAAAGCATTAAAGAGTTACATTTGGCAGTAATTCATTTCACAGTATTATATACAATTCTCTAAACGAGTTGCACTGATTTAAAAAAAGAATTAAATGATTTAAAAGCACACACCTTTCTTCAGCAGAATCACAGACGAGGGGGCGTGGCGCAGCCTGATGTCGTCACACCGCCATACCAAAATAAAAGTCTTTTTCGCCGAATTTACAATAGAAAACAAATGTAAATAATAAGGTAATAAAGGGATGAACTTCAGAGCAATCAAAAGCCCAAAGCTATTAATACAGATGAGCTTTATATCTAGTCTGTGAAGTGAACTGTGAAGTGTTTTCAATGATAAACTAGAGCATTTCTGATATTTTCAATCAAGGACAAACTTTATCTCGATATTCAAATTACAGGATTGGAAAGATCTTTCAAACTCATGAAGAATTTGTAGATCAAAACTCAATGGTTGCGGAGTGATTTAACCATTGAATCCTAATGACAAGTCATCTTATTCCATCTCAGTTTCATCCTTGGATATAAAGGTAATAAATCAAATGTCAGCTTTGTTTGGAGTGGACTTTATCAAAGGTCCATGACTGTAAAGGATTGCATCAACGGTAAGTTTAAAACAGTTGATTTTTGAAATTTAGTTTTAATGGGAATGGTTAAAATAACAGTAAATAAATAAAAGTCTTGTTCGCGAAATGAATTGCAGAGCTGTCAAAAGCCCAAAGCTTATCTTAGATTAGTATCTTGATCTCCAAATTACAGGACTGGATAGAACTTATGAATATTTCAAACTCAGAGATTTTGTGCAACAAAATAAAATTTGTGGCTGCAGAGAGATTTGACCATTTACTTTATTAACTGAAACTGAATCCTTATGACAATGTTTTCATCTTATTCCATCTCAGTTTCTCCACAGGACATAAAGGCAATGAATCAAATTTCAGCTTTACTTGGTTAAAGTGAATTTCATTAAAGGACTGTGACTGTAAAGGATGACACTGATGTTGGATTTTGACTGTCTGAATGGTCAAACCTTTAGCATTTTCCATAATACCTGGGAAAAAGTGAAATATACGGTGCAATACACAACATGAGCAACAGGCACCAAAACAGCACATCATTTCATCACAGGTTCAATCATGGTTAGTAGAAAACTGTTAGATATTTCATAAAGCCATCCCTTTTACAAATCAGCCATACATTATATTTTTTCATCCGTCCCATCTTGTAATTCTAAGTTCTAAGTGGTTCCCCTACATCTGGAATTAATAAGCACTTTATAACATTAACAGGCCAGTTTAAATACACCCAATGCAATGTAACTGGATTGATCACTGAAGCACATATTAGGAGGTTGTTGGAGAACGATTTAGATCAGACTGGAGAAGCGTTCAAATGCAGGATGTATCCACACACAAAATGGATAAACATTAATGCCAAAATAGGGCCCAGTGTGAGATTGAGGACCCATTATATTGTGCAAAGTTATTAGATAAAGAATCATAAATGTAAAGATAAATAAACATCAAAGCCTGGTGTGTGGAGCAATTTGTATACCTGTGCAAATTACACACGAAAAAGTGTCTTTCATTGTTGTCCCAAGAGTTGCTCTCTGTGTTGCTCCCACTGTGCTGGAGACAGTCTCCTGGATATGACGAGACACAGCCTCAAGACCATGGAAGGCCTCCAATACTTCTTCAATTTGATGCTTCATGTCTTGCAGTCCAGGGCTGTGTTTCTCAAAAGCATCGTAAGCCTAAGAAGATCGTAAAAACGATCGTACGACTGATCTTAGTATAACGGTCTGTTTCCCAAAAGCATCGAAACTTAAGTAGCACTTGAAAATCTTTGTAGATCTACGAGTGCTCTGGAGTAATCGTAAAGCCCTAAGTGCATCATAAGAAGACAGAGTTATGAGGTCACCTGCTGCACAACTTTAACTATATTCAAGTTCAATGTGATTATGATATAAGTCCCCTATTCCCCTTGATGCCCAAAGTGCCCTTTTGTCAAGGCAATTTTTTATTTTTTATGGTAATTAAACGTCATTTTGTGAAGGCCTGCCCAATCTCTGACCTTTCACCTGATGACTATCCCTCACATTCAGACACCTTGAATGTAGCGCACTACCAGGATGCCTTCATAACTTCCGCGGTGGTGTGCTTGTATACTTATATTATTAAATTATTATTATTATACAAGAAGGGTACATGTACAGTAAATGAACATACTTTCCAGAAGGCCAACAATTCACTAAAAATTATTTTTTTATGGTCTTATGAAGTATTCTAATTTGTTGAGATAGTGAATTGGTGGGTTTTTGTTAAATGTGAGCCAAAATCATCACAATTAGAAGAACCAAAGACTTAAACTACTTCAGTCTGTGTGCATTGAATTTATTTAATACACAAGTTTCACAATTTGAGTTGAATTACTGAAATAAATTAACTTTTCCACAACATTCTAATTTATTGAGATGCACCTGTATTGCTGTTTGTAGCCTGTGGAAGTAAGGCTAGCTGCAGCAAGGGGCTATAATATTTTTGTTCAATATTTTCCTAATGACAATTTTATGATCGGTTTATAAAGGCTACTACGAGTGTTACGGGGCTGACAAGACGTGAGACGTGCGGATCCATGTCCAAGCTTTTATTTAAAGCACAAGAGGTCAGAAACACAGGCAGGGTCCAACAATGGCAAACAGGTATATGGCGGGCAAGACACAAGAATAATCCTAGGGCTAGCGTAGGTCAACGATCGGCAAACAGAATCAAAAGGGCGAGACTAGAGGGATAAATCCAGGAAACCAGGCAAAGATCAGAAACCAAGAAAACAGACAGGGCAAGACTAGGCTAGGACTGGGACTGGGACTGGGACACTAACGAGGGCTCTGTTAAGTAGCTATCACTGCTGGCGATAAGCGCATACAATACTCGGCCGTTTGATAGGAGTCAGATTGAGTGATATATAGTGAATGTGTGATTGGATACAGCTGTGTGCAATCAGTGCTGTGTGCAATCAGTACAATGGATGATGGGATATGTAGTCCGGGATGATATGCAACAGTTTGTGTAGTTCGAGAGTCAATGTAATGGAAAGGGTGACCTCTGATGGCAAGCAGACGGAAGTTCATGGACCGGATTCGTGACAACGAGCACCTTTTCCCCATTTTTATCACAGAATAAGGCAGGAAATTTAGTTTCTATAGGCTACTAAATTATATGTCAATCAGTACTGAATTATTCATAAAGTTTATTTATTACCTGGAGATAACTTGAAAAACACAAATAAACCGTATATTTTCGCAATCGTGTTTATTGTCTTCACGTTTTTTTCTGCTTCTTATTCAGCTCAACTACAGCGATAAGCCGGATGCTTTTGTCCATATTAGGGATTTCCTGCACGTCATAAGTCATTCCTTCTATGAGTCTGTTTTGGACTTTCTGCTCGAGAGCGCCCTCCGGCTTCGAGTATGAATTAAACATACACTGCATGAGAGTGTTGAGCGCTCCAGATATTCACTTTTCCTCATTTTGGATACGAATAAAACGTCAGGTCATGCATAGACTATCGATACTGTCTCTTTGAATTTAAATCTAGAAACCTCTACGTGAACACAGCTGCCCGAATAAAGTGCGGGGGACGAAATTACATTTCTTTCAAATTAAATATTCAAAATGCAGCTAACGTTCTACACAGCAATATAAACAAAGTTGCCTGTTCTCTTTCATTCTTGCTGTTTGATTGGGAAAAGTTTAAAGGGCGTCGAGGGGTCTTGTCTTTATGTTATCTGACTAAAAAACTATTACTTTGAACTTTTTTTATTACAGTATTTATTTTAAAAACATAGAGTGCCTTAAAAATAATGATCACAACCCTGATAAAACTGGCTTATACTGAATTTCTCATCCTCCGATTTATAGGCTACTTATCAATCCTGTTTTTATCATCATTATAATTTTAAAAAATGAATAAATTCAGAACAGGATTATAATATAATTCTATTTTAAATAAGACAGAAATATTTTTCTACAACAACAACAATTTTGTTTCTATTTTCAGAGTGATTAAGAGGTGCAAAGAACTATTTATTTAACTTTTAAACTTAAAATGGTCTTTTCTGTTCTGTGTTTCTTTTTCAAAACTGCGTTACAGCATTTGCTGCTATCAATACAGAAGCATCCGTTTTGATACATGTCTCAGCCAGGAGCACAGCCCTATTAAAAGCCGTGCTCCATGTGCCCCTTTGAGCACCTGCCCCTCCAAAGGTCTCTGCACAGCCCTGGTTTTGATTGTACTTATCTTTATTACTCTTTTTTGTTTAAATTAATTTATGAAATAATTTTTAAAAAACATGATATCATAAATATGTGTACATAGAATAGTGCTGATAAAACATGTCTGCAATAAACTTTTTTTGTCTGTACCTGTAGAAATGCATTGGCTAGATGAAGTACATATATTTGTGCTACTATCACCCTTACTATATACACTTTATATATTAATAATATCTAAACTTGTATGTTTATGTTTGAAAATAATCATCAACCATTAGCCATTCACTTCAGAAACACTTGGAAGAACTCATAAGAATTCTTATAGTAATTCATAGGGCCTTAGGCCTTGGGTGGTTCAACAAACACATGGACATCAAAAACTTTGAATCAACATTGTTTTATAGATTTGAGTTATTGATTGAGTTCCCCAGGACCTGCAAGATACATTGCACAATGGGATGAGAAATAACTACATATAAAACATTTCACATTGGACAAGAAATTATAGAAACTTAATTTAAACACCATAAAACAATCATATTACCTGACTGTTCTGGTAAGATAACTGGCACAGAAATGGAGGGCCTAGTAAGCTTCATCTCCTCTAAAGCCAGCTTGACCTTCTTGAAGTCAATGAGCTGCTGTTGAAAATTGTTGTTCCTCTTATTAGCCTCTTTAATACATTATCTAATGTATTTCAAACATCTCTCCAGCTGCACCAAGTCCTGACTACAACCACAGAGATTCAGAGAGGTGTTGTGGCTGCGGTCTGAACAACTGAAGATGGAGCGTTTTTTTTTATTGCCATCCTCTGCAGTGCCCTCTTCCTTTTTGCCAGGCTTGCAAAGTCCTGCCACTTCTTGTGGGACCTCCTTCCCTGATCCCTTAAAGGGGTCATATGAACATTATGTTGTGTATTTGGTGTAATGCAATGTGTTTATGCTGTTTAAGGTTAAAAAAACTCATTATTTTCCATATAATCTACATTATTGTTTCTCCTCTATGCATGTGGGGGCGTGTTAGAACGAGCCGTTTTAGGGGGGCGTGGCTGACTCTTAACTTTTATAAAGAATATCTCTTTGGATTTGAGACTTTAGTCTTTGCAACTTTACAGATCTTCTTTATGCACCAAGAGCTTGTAACACTCCAAAGAGAAAGGAAAAATTTAAATCGCATCATATGACCCCTTTAATAATAATAATAGCTTTGTTTTATTATTATTTCAATGTTTACAAATCCATTTAAAATTGTACAATTGCTGTAAAATAAAGTTAGTATATAAATTATATCATTATCATTACTATTATTATCATCATCTCATCATCATCATTAAATATTGAGTTTTTATTTTATATTGAGTTTTTATTTTATTTGATCTATTTAATGATAGTCCACTGAGGCGAGCGTAGTGATGAATCCAAGTGCAGATTTATTAAGCAAAGTGTAATCCAAAATACAAACAAACGAAGACTTGATCAGACTTGACTTAAACGAACCCCAAAACAGACCTTACATATTTCCCCCTCAAAAAGGCGGCTCCAGATGCCTAAACCACCTAAAACAACAAAAGTCCAGGAGGGTAGTGTAGTGTAGAGAAGAGAAGAGAAACAGGACCTGGAGTGTGGAGCAATGGCGGGCCTGGAGCATGTGGCAAAGGCAGAACTAGGCTGTGGAGCCATAGAGGACAGTGCAGCACTGGAGGACCTGGGCCATGAAGCAGTGGAGGACAGTGAAGCACTAGAGGACCTGGGCCGTAGAGCAGTGACAGACAATGGAGCAGAGGGGGACCTGGACCGTGAAGCAGTGGCAGACTGTGGAATATTGGAGGACCTGGGCCATGGAAAAAATCCATAGGAGCATGGAGCCATGGCGGAGCAGGCAGAGCAGGGAGCCATGGTGGTCCAGAGACATGGACAGACCACTTGACTGTGACAGAGCAGGCAGAGAGTTAGTGAACGTCCTCCATGGCTGTGACAGGACAGACAGTGAGTCCATGAGTGGCCTCCATGGCCGTAACAGGACAGACAGTGAGTTCATGAGTGGGCGTCACCACCTTGGGAGGTTCTGGAGCGGACGCCGCCACCTCTTGAGGCACTGGAGCAGATTCATGGAAATGAGAGGCCTCTGGGGCAGACTCATGGACAGGAGAGGCCTCTGGAGCAGACTCAAGGACAGGAGAGGCCTCTGGGGCAGACTCGAGGACAGGAGAGGCCTCTGGGGCAGACTCGTGTACAGGAAAGGCCTCTGGAGCAGACTCGAGGACAGGAGAGGCCTCTGGGGCAGATTTGTGGACAGTAAAGGCCTCTGGGGCAAACTCGTGTACAGAAGAGGCCTCAGGAGCAGATTCATGGACAGGAGAGGCCTCTGGAGCACAGTGTGCAGCCCACACGCTCAAAATGGCGATCACCATTACAGTAAGGGCAGCAGAGGGTGGCAGGACCTCTAGGATGGTTGGGCTTGAGAGCGCTGATGACGTTAGCAGGCTTTGGCATAGCAGACATGACATGACGTTAGCAGGCTCTGGGGCTTGGTAGACATGAAGTTAGCAGGCCTTGAAGTAGCAGACATGATGTAAGCAGGCTTTGGCTTGGCAGTCATGATATGAGCAGGCTTTGGCTTGCCAGGCATGATGTGAGCAGGTTCCGTAGACTCTGATGTGACTTGAATAATCCCAGACATAACGTGCAAACACTGGCGTGGCGGATACTGAAGGATAGCAGGATTCCTCATCAACTATCCCCACAGTAAATGGTGAGCCAGCCAAATGTAGTGCAATGTCAATGTATTGTTCAAGTGACCAGTGTGGTGTATTGCGTAGCATTAACTGTGATATACTTTTATCCAAACCAAAATGGAAAATGTCCTTAAGGAAAGTATCGTTGAAATCTACCAGGTAGTACAGTTCGCAAAAGTTTGCCACGTAGTCCTCAACAGAGCGAATACCTTGACGGAGGCTCACTAGGCGATCTGCTGGATTCATTTTGTGGTCGTGTATTCTGTAATGATAGTCCACTGAGGCGAGCGTAGTGATGAATCCAAGTGCAGATTTATTAAGCAAAGTGTAATCCAAAATACAAACAAACGAAGACTTGACTTGACCAGACTTGATTTAAACACTCACCGACAGCAGGGTTAAATGCATTCAATACACGACAAGAGACAAAGGCAACAAGAGGGCTACTTATAGCAAACAATACGGATCACATGACATAAACCAACCAATGAGGAACAAGAGACATGGCTTGGACAACCAAAAGCAGGAATACAAGGGAAGCATGACACTAACAGCATGAAAAAATAAAAGACATGAAAAACAAGAACATGAAACAAACCCCAAAACAGACCTTACAATCCATCTTATAATAATAACATCAAATCATATTTTGGTTATTATTAATAAAGAATGACTTTTTATTTAATAAATATTGCAATAATAAGAGCTTTTATTGATTTGTTTAATTGTTGTAATATAAACAATACAATTAAAATTAATATAAATATTTTAGATTTTTTTTGTTATTATGATTATTATCATAACATTTCTTTATTTCTTATAATATTTGTTTTATAAGAGGCTGCCATTGTGCACTTCCCCCACCAAGCAGCTGATTCCAGCCGTCCCAACATGTGACGCAGAGATGCGCCGTTTCTGGTACAAACCGTTCTGTCATAGAGTGCCTGTTAAAGGGTTCTCTAGGCTGGACGTGCACAATATGGAGGAACTAGGGATATTAACACCCCCCCCCCCCCCCCCCCCCGGCACTCATGGGGTAGCAACA
>NW_015507297.1:41320-58210 GCF_001515645.1 Sinocyclocheilus grahami | reverse complement strand
CCCCCCCCCCCCCCCCCCAGGTGGAATTGTCGGTGACAAATCACCTCTACCCCAATCGCTAGACGGCCTTTTCCTCCACCTCCCCGTCATTGCCAGGACGGACAAAAAGGCTTTCTGCTTCTTTGTTTCAAAAAATGTACCGCTCCTCTGCCCTGGCTGTCAGAGCCTTAAACTCCACCTCACTGCTCACAGCATATCAAGCTCAGCTCATGGAGGAGATGGGGAGGCAGACTGACGCTGGGTCTCCTGATCCAGCACTGTGGGAAGAGATCTGCGTCATTGGGATCTGTCCGTGGTCCTTAATGCGTTATCTCAAACTCCTTTTGAGCATGTAGATGGTATTGATTTGAAGCTCCTTTCACTAAAAGCGGCTTAATTATTGGCTCTTTCAACTGCGAAGCAGGTTAGTGAGGTTCACGCGTTGTCGGTTAATAGCACCTGTATGCAGTTCACTATGGACTACTTGAGGGTAACTCTCAAAACTAATCCAGCATTTGTGCCTAAAGTGAGCGAGTCAGCTCTTGCCTGAAAACAGGTGGATTTACTGGCTTTCCATCCGCCGCCTTTCTCATCATCGGAGGATGAGTGGCTTCACTGTTTGTGTCCTGTCCGTGCGTTGCGTCACTATGTGGACCGAACGAAAGCACTAAGAAGGAGTAATCAGCTATTTGTTTCATGGGGTGATTCTCATAAGGGTAAACCTATTTCACGTCTGCGCCTGTCCCACTGGTTAGTGGAAGCTATTATATTAGCTTATAAAAGCATGGGTCTCTGTCCTTCGGAGGGCCTAAGGGCTCACTCTACCAGGGGTATGGGGAGCTTTTGGGCACTATTTAAGGGCATGTCAGTGCAGGACATTTTTTCGGTAACAAGCTGGGCTTCACCTCACACTTGTGTTTGATTTTATAGACTGGACGTCACAGAGACGTCACTGGCTCATTCCGTCCTAAGTGTGTAAAAAAAAAAACACTTGTTTGCAAGATGTTTTTTGTTCACACATATTCCCGTTCTATCTGGAGGATAGTTACGTTTTTTTGTGTTTATACATCACTGAGTTGGTTGACATGCCTGCTTCGGACAGCATATCTGCAATACGGGAGTTGTCTATATCCCATAGTGAGATACCGAGCGAATGTTTGAAGGAGAATGTTAGGTTACTTACATAACCCCGGTTCTCTGATAACATGAGTGAGGTATCTCACCACACTTCACTCCTTGCAGGTGCACGGAGAAGAGATATGCTGAGAATGAAGTGGGGACTGCTGGCAGCGATATATATATAGAGGAGGCGGGATTTCCTGCATCACTGTCGTGATTGGTCTGTCAACTGACAGACGTGGTTTAATTGGTGCTTCCAGTATTGGTCACGCCTGAGGCGTTTCCCATAGTGAGATAAGTAACCTAACCTTACAGTGCATGCAATGGCAACTTGCTCTCGAGTGGTCATTGACCGACTTTGACATTCCAGTATGGCAGACGGCTTACATATAGCGGCCCATAGAAACAGCCGCTAATAGGGCATCTAGCTATACATATCCAGGGTTTTCCTGGGTCAAAAATGGTTTTAGGTACTTGCTGACGGTCATCCACAAACACAGTAAAAAGAACTCTACCGATATGATCGGTGAGGCCAATGCTGACAATAAATTTAAATGAGGATTTATTAACAAATTTCAGGAGGAGCACGCACAGATAATTAACACGGCCAATTCATTATCAGTAATTACGCCTTCTATCCAGTCGGCACAAGAGAGAACCCCCATAAATAATCAAAGCAGTCCCACCTTCATTATCTCTAGTCTTTCAGCATTCGGTTCGCTCCTTTGCCATAACAGACCCAATTTTCCTCGTCCAAACCAACGAGACCTATACTTGGGATTTTCGGATCCTTTCGCAATCCACCGGCCCCAGGATCACCCCTTCTCCGCCCCAGGCTCCAGCACACTGAGCGGTGTCTGCTCCCGCAGGAGCCTTTATCTGTATTTCCCCACTGCCGCAGCAGTGTCTGCTCCCGCAGCAGCCTTTATCTGTATTTCCCCACTGCCGCAGCAGTGTCTGCTCCCGCAGGAGCCTTTATCTCTCTCTCCCACTGCCGCAGCAGTGTCTGCTCCCTCAGGAGCCTTATCTGTATTTCCCCACTGCCGCCGCAGTGACCGCTCCCGCAGGAGTCTTATTTGTATTTCCCCACTGCCGCAGCAGTGTCCGCTCCGGCAGGAGCCTTTGTCTGTATTTCTCCACTGCCACAGCAGTGACTGCTCCCGCAGGAGCCTTTTCTGTATTTTCCCCACGGCCGCAGCAAGGACTGCTTCAGTAGAAGCAAAATTCTCTGATCAGATGACGCAGCAGTGCCCGCTCTCGCAAAAGCTACATTCTCTTTCCAGATGCCGCAGCAGTGCTTGCTTCCGTAGAAGCCACTTTTTTTTTTAGATGCCACAGCAGTGCCCGCTTCCGCAGAAGCCTCATTCTCTTTTCAGATGCCGCAGCAGTGCCCGCTTCCGCAGAAGCCACATTCTCTTTTCAGATGCTGCTGCTTCCGTAGAAGCCTTTATCTCTCTCCCACTGCCACAGCAGTGTCTGCTCCCGCAGGAGCCTTATCTGTATTTCCCCACTGCCGCAGCAGTGACTGCTTCTGCAGAAGCCACATTTTCTGTAGATGTCACATTCTCTTTTCAGATGCCGCTGCAGTGCTCATAGAAGTCACATTCTCTTTCTAGATAACACCGCAATGATTCTACTCCAAGCGACATCCAGCACCCCACCAACCCTGGGGTCGACAGTTCCGGCGGCTGAACTTTTTGCAGATTTGAATGTTGACAGCAAAAATAACTAAAATGCTCCTTCATACTTGATCGTACATATAAGAGTAATACAGCATTTCAATCTGTAAAGGGTCTACTTTTATTTGTGTACATTCACAATATCAACAAAACATTGTGCTTTTGCAAAATAAAGAAAATATACAGGGTGTGCTTTTAGCCGTCTCATTCTCCGCACATATCTTTTTGAAACGCGTCACTAAAATGAACTGAAACTCTGCGAATATTTGACACACACATGAGATATATCTATAGAAAGCTTAACATGTCTACTTTTAAACGAAGTAAGTCATGATGAAAACAAATATTATGTGACAAAGTAATCAGTATGAAACCAACATGATGTCAAGTCTTGGCCGTCGCCTTCATTATCGCTAATGTGACCATGCCCACGCGCAGATCGCGCTTTTGATATTACAATAGTCCAGGTGAGACACGCGCATGTAAACGCCCACATCACAGCAAACAAAGCAGCGAGACTTTCCCTCTCAAGTTCATCTTGGCTACTTCGCTTCTAGAAGAAGACGCGCTGAGAGAAATAAGCTTTGGATTTTCCTCAGAAGAACGCACCGGCGTGATATTCAGTGGAGGATATAAGTCGTCTTTTTTTATTTGCCTACTTGCATTAGTTGTTATTGTGTTACTGTGACATAACTTGTACATATTTTACTAGTTATTATAAGATTATTCTCACAGAAAATGGAGGAACTGGTTTATGCTGGGACCAGACTTTCCCACTCTTTTGCTGCAAGCCCCCAGATATCAACTAAAAAACGGCGTGCCCCACAACCACCAAAGCCTGTGGGCCCAGCTCGTCTTCCTCCTCCTGCGAGAGCTCTCCGGCCGCTGCCACAACGCCAGGGCCCAAACCCTCCATCTGCTGTAGGTGAACCAAAAACAACTGATAACAGCTCTCAGTGATATGTGTCGGGTCCCCGCTATAATAGCAGCAACATTCACAAATGTTTACAGAACAAGCGGGAACCCAGTGTGCCTGTAGTTTTCTCTATTTCTGTTTTATCACGTGATAGAAAGTCTAAGGCCTTCTTAAGCTGTACGGCTGATTTATCTAATCTGCGGCCTGTTATGCATCAAACTAATATTGCTGTTGAGACAAAATGCAATGCCATCAAGTTAGCATTTTTAAACATTCGCTCACTAAAAAATAAATAATTTCTAATCAATGACTTAATAACCACAAACAACCTGGATTTTATGTTTCTAAACGAAACATGGCGAGAAGACAGCTGCAGTGCAACGGTCCTCAATGTAACAGCCCCTCCTAACTTCACTTTCATGAGTGTTTGCAGGACTGTTAGGAGAGGTGGAGGTGTAGCTGCTCTATTTAAAGATGTCTATCAATGCAAGCAAGTGTCATTTGGTCAGTACTTGTCTTTTGAATATCTAGGGATTGTGTTGAAAGGTGCTCCTCACAATCTATTTATCATTATTTGCAGGCCTCCAAAATACTCTCCAGCCTTTGTTGAAGAGTTCACAGAAATGCTATCAATGATTTCCTCAGAGTTTGACTGTTTTGCTATTGCAGGGGATTTTAATATTCACATAGATAATGCAGAAAACAAAGCTTCAAAAGAAATTATAACTGTTTTAAACACTTTTGACCTGATTCAGCATGTGCATGAACCCACACACAATCGGGGACATACTCTAGATTTACTCATCAGTAGAGGTCTAAACATTTCATCCATTGTTATTAAGGACGTAGCACTATCTGATCACTTCTGTATTTTCTTTGATATATTGATCTCAGTGAATCTAGATCTGTCTCTGTCAGAAAGAGATGCATTAACGAGAAATCTAGTGTGCTATTTATGGAGACTATATCTTTAACACCAAGCTTTTCTGCAGACTCTGTTGATCTTCTCCTTGATTCCTTTAACTCAAAAGTGAAGAATGTTATTGATGACATTGCTCCTTTGAAAGTCAGCAAGAAGACTGGCAGACAGAAATCAGCTTGGAGAAAATCAACAGCAGTTCGGAGTATGAAAAGACAATGCAGAAAAGCTGAGCGGATGTGGCGGAAGACGAAACTTGAAATACACTATAGCATATATAAAGACAGCCTTCGTACTTTCAATGTGGAACTAGGCAAAGCTAGACAGTCATTCTTCTCAAACCTTATAAACAGTAACTTAAACAACACTCGCACTCTTTTTGCTACTGTTGAGAGACTGACAAACCCCCCAAATCAGATTGCCAGTGAAATGCTCTCCGACAGCAAATGCAATGAGTTTGCTTCCTTCTTTTCTGAGAAGATCAATAATATCAGGAAGGCGATTAGCACATCCCCAAGTTATGCAGAGGTTAGACATATTCGACCACAATATCAAAAAGAAGATACTATGTCTGCTTTTGAAGAAATGGATAGCAAAATTTTGGAAGAAATAGTACAGCACCTTGCTGTTTAGAAGCAGATCTCTTAGAAGTGGTGAACGCCTCACTTCTTTCTGGGACTTTTCCAAACTCCCTGAAAACTGCAGTTGTTAAACCCCTTCTGAAAAAGAGAAATCTTGATAACACCATATTGAGCAACTAGACCAATATCAAATCTTCCTTTTATAGGAAAGATTATTGAAAAGGTAGTCTTTAATCAGCTGAACAAATACTTAAACTCAATATCTCTTACTCATATTCGAGGTATGCATGCTTACATGTATGCATTAGCTTTTCTTGGTTCAAATGCCCAAATAAGGACATGAATGCTAGGACTACAAGGTAAAGGAGTTCGTGAGGAACTCTGAAGAGAGTTCCTCATCCTTCGCCAAAGTCTATTCCTAATATGTCCATGTTTTTCTGTACATGTGGCCATTTTATATAAACACATGTTCTTGGCCAAAGATCCTATATGTATGTCATACATTCTCATTGGTTAAAGGGTTGAAACTCCCCTCGACATATGCCTATATAATATCTTTGTATCTATGAATACATTGAAGTATTGAGAATACATTGAATGTGTGTTTTCTTGCTTCCCGGCTGTATAAACTTTAAGGAACTGAGAATTCTTCAAGGCGGCAAAGAGATATCGAGGGACCAATTGTTATTTTTATTAACAGTTGCTCATTCTTTTTTTCGTCCCCTCATTTTCTTCCAGACTGTGGCTACCCTTACAGAAAAAACACATGAATTTCACACTTACAATACCATTTCTGAGGTGTTTTGAGTAAATAATTTGTTATAAACCGATTCAGACAGTGACATCTTGTGAGTTCAGTGTTGGACAGATCAGTTGTTTTAACCATTCATTAAAATGAATTGGTTCAAAGGAGTCATTAGGTCACAAATCAGGCATTAGTGGATGTGGACTTGATATTAGCTGTGTCCCAAACTGAAGTGCGTGGACTCCGGAGTACGCATTTGAAGTGCGATTGCGTCACAGCGGCGCGGCGAAGACTGTCCCAAACTGAAGTGCGTGGACTCTGAAATGCGCATTTGAAGTGCGATCACGACATAAGCTGTCCCAATTCAGAATGCACCCTCTGAAGACCGCATTCCAAGGCCGATTGTGTCACTGCAGCGCGACGAAGGCTGACGTATTTCGAAAGCGACGTCAAATGCGCCCTCCGTTTCCCGGGAAAATTAAGTGTACATCTGATGGACACTTTGCACCCTACCATATCCCAGAATTACTTGCACGCAGATGACAACGGTGTTTATATTCAAAGAACAGCGGGTGAGAGTTCTGTGGGGGAATTCACATTGAAATGTAAGTATTGTGTTTTCATTTACTCAAATACCTAGCGAAACAAGTGTTAAAAGCCAGTTTTTTTTACACAAAGCCCACAAACAATAAGACAACCATTATATAAGGCAATAGTCTTTCCCTTTGTTGTGTTTTTGTAGTGCTGTCATGCAAGCTGTCTACAAATGTTTTAACCAAACTTTAGCACTTCAGTATGGAGAGACTGTTTTCTCTTCTTGAGAGAATGCTTAACAAATACATGATTTATTAGCCATTCTCTATTAGGCAAGAGAAAACTGGAAAAAATGGGTACATTACAATTTTTCAACATCTTTTTTTAAATGTCACATTGTCAATGAAACAACCTAATTTCTAGTTTATTTTTGTGATGTAAGTTAAAAATGAAATAAGTTGTATACATTATTCATTTTTGTAGTGTAATTTATTTGTAAATGAGCCTGAGTACTTTCTGTACATTTTGTATTTTTGTTTTGCATATTCACATGTGTAAATAAAAGAGAAGTAATTATGTACATTGTTAATTTTCTTAATGCAGCTTATAATTTTTTCACAAAACATTCTTTTGTTTTGTTTTTTGTCCTGTAAATTTTTTTTTTTTTCACATTAAAACAAATTGTTCTATACATTACTGAAAGTACTTTTTACAACCATTTACAACATAGCTTAGGTTTAACATCAGAAAAAAACAACATCAGTTTTGAGCCCAGCCCTGCCTCCATGTGTTCTGGGGTCTTCAGGAGGTGAATCTCTTGGTGAATGGCCAGCACCTCCTCAGAGACTCGGAGGACAATGCGGTGAAAGTGGAACGAGGCATGTCAAACACTCTGGAGACCACTCTGTATGATGTACCACTGGCCAGACAGAAGAGAAACACCAGGGTCTGGATTGTGGCACCCCATCTGTGTTGCCGTTCACTTCTCAGAAGATCCAGCAGCACTGTCGGGGCCTCCTTGCTCAGCCGAAAACTTTTAAAAACCTGTCCAGGACTGGCACATTCAGCTTTATCCTGCAGTACAGGAGTCTGATCTGATTTAGGGAAAGTTTAAAAGTAGAAATTGTTTAGAGCTACAGTATGACAAAGTAATTAGTAGAAGAAATATTGAGATACTTTAGTAAACTACTTTTAGTAACTACTAATACCACATTGAGGGAAAACTACTAGTCATATTTAAAACCTTAGCTAAAGGGATAGTTGACCCAAAAATTAAAATTCCAAACCTGGAACAACTTAAGGGTGAGTAAAGGATTACAGAATTTTCATTTTTGGCTGAGCTATCCTTTAAGTAAAAGTATTATCTTGCATACTCTAATATACTTACGGTATTAAGAGTAAAGGTATGTACAGTATTGTTCTAAAAAAGTATTTGTCAGGATGGTTTTGCATTAATATTACTGCTGCAATACTGTGTATGTTGCATTTTACTTCTGAATATGTTCAAGGTTATTAAATTTAAAATGGCCTACTAAATGTACTGTTGGGTAGTTTAATCTACAACAATGCATCATGTTGTAAAATACCATATTTTTGTAGTGCTCCTGTGAGGAAAAACAAAACAAAAAAAACGTAGTACTTCATATTTGTACGAGTATACTTAACGAATGTACTTCCTTGCAGTCCACCTCTGATTATTTTGAAAATGAAAATATCAACATTTTGTCAGAGTATTAACAAATTGTTGCTAACTATATCAGAGGCTGCATCTGAAGGACTCGGACCGGTCATACAGAGCACTGTTCAGCTGTCACAGCTGCCACTGAACATTGAGCTGTACAATGCTCTATTTTTTCTTTTTTTATTCACAGTTTTATTTTTATACTTAACTGCCTAAAAAATCCGGGTTGCAAACCTGTCTACATATGATCACCATGGTCAAGACAATAAACTATATAAAATCGTACCTTTGTAAGATATCGGTCAGCATTTGAACTGCTGTGTGTGTATTTTGTAGTTTTTCATATGTATCATTACATTATTCAAGTAAGCTCCAAGCCAATACCTGCATATAAAGTTGTAATCCGACAAAGGACGCAGCAAACCAGTGTAACTTACCTGGCCTCGGTCTTGGCTAAGCCTGAGGTACATCACCGTCTCCTCCATTATGACGTAAAACATAAAAACAAAAATGAGCAATTCTGGCTCCACCTATCCTGGCTGTCCTCTCGTCAGCTCTCCTCTTGCAACGTTGCTATGCGACAAAGCGGTAATCGGGAACACCTGGTGGCGGAATTAGGAGATCCTGCGAAGGCGGAGCATCTCACGCACTTCGGAGGCATGGCCTTCGAAGTGTGCACACTCAACTTTGGGACACCGCTTGAATAAATCAGTCCGAGGTAGCGGTGCCCGCTGCTGTGCTCCCAGAGGCCATGGTGTCCGCTGCAGTGGCGGCACTTGCCTCAGTTGTGCAGTGGGGGCACCCAGTGATGATCTCTGTGAACAGTC
Source organism: Sinocyclocheilus grahami (assembly GCF_001515645.1). Lineage (NCBI taxonomy): Eukaryota > Metazoa > Chordata > Actinopteri > Cypriniformes > Cyprinidae > Sinocyclocheilus > Sinocyclocheilus grahami. The sequence goes on along the minus strand of NW_015507297.1, from coordinate 49,230 downwards.
TGTTCCGGCCGAGGAGGCCATTAATGAACTTTTGTCTGGTCATGTCATGGCTATGGAGGCCATCTGTGAACTCTCTGTCTGTTCTGTCACGGCTACCGAGGCCACTTATGAACTTTTGTCCTGCTCTGAACCGGCCGAGAAGGCCATCTCTGAACTCTCGTCCTGTTCTGAACCAGCCATTGGGGTTGATTGTGAACTGTCTGTCACAGCCCAAAAACCTGCCTTTGAACCCTTAACCCTGCCTGTCATGAGGCCAGAAATTATAGATGCACCCCATGTCTTTCTCATCACCCCTGTCACTGCCATAGAGACCATTCAGGAACTTTATACTTGTTCTGTTTCCCCAAGTGTGTCTAATTCTGAACTATCTGTTTTGCCAGTCTCAGTCAAGGAGTTAAATAATGAACGGTCTGTCCATATAGTGTCAATCGGTCTCTCCACTTCCACGTGAACCTGGCCCTCTGTCCCTCCCCCTGCTCCGCCTCCGCTCCACCACCCTCCTGGATTATATTGAGATAGGATTAATTAAGCCTGTGCTCCTTCCTACACCTTTTCGTACATGTATAAGTTATAATTGTTTTGTTGTTATTAGTTTTTATTTTACATGTTCGAAGTAAAGTTGCAAAGCCAAAAGTCAAGTCAAAGTATATCAATATATTTATAAAAAATAATCAAACAAATGCTTAAATAATACAATTATTATTATTATTATTATTATTATATGTCACAAGTAGCTTAGTCAAGTCAAGTCACCTTTATTTATATAGCGCTTTTAACTAGGGATGCACCGAAATGAAAATGTTTGGCTGAAGCCAAACAAAATGAAACACTGGGCCGAAGGCCGAATACCAAACATGGTTTTTCGAATTTTTTCCCCCCATTTTGCCAATTTTTTTCACCATTGCATAAATTAAATAGCCAAAATGTGCTTTAAAAATATTTAACACTGAACATTTTTAAACATTCTAGCAGACATTATACCAATAAAACAATTTAAAATAAAATAATAATTGTTATAAATAATAAGTTATTAAAATAATATTTTTTGGCCATTTTTGAGACCCCTTTCTTGAATCATCATGTATTTTTTACTGTAGAAATAAATGCAGCCTTGCTGAGCAGAAGAGACTTCTTTTAAAACATTAGAAAATATTACAGATCCCAGTCTGAACACTATGTGTGAATGCTATAATAAATGTATTAATAGAGCTGTTGTATTTATTAGTATCCTTTTTATTGTCTTTTTTATTTTATTTTACAGAACAAGAGTAAAATTGCAATAACATTTATTAATGTTGATGGAGTTCTTGCTTTTTCTCAGCTTTTATTTTGGCAGAAAGCCGCAGGAAGACCTCAATGCTTCTTTTTGTTGACAACAGTAGATTTATAAATTATTCTCATTACGAATTTGGGAAGACGTTTGTTGCACGTATCGCATTGTCACATTCCTTGTAAAAATTCATAAAAATGTTACTGAGCAACTGACGAATAACACTATTTCAGCGCAGATTTTTCTCGTGCTTTGGACTGAACCCTGGCGCTGCCAGCTCATGCAGCGCTCTTTGAATACATGCAATTCGTTCGTGTATTAGAAAACACAACGTTCTGCTGTTTATTTAATTGTTTAAGGCCATTTTGCGATTTCAGTCATTATACAGTAGGCTAACCAGCAACAACCACCCCTTCCACTTCTCATCGAAGACATGCGATGCAGTACTAAACAGTCTCTCGCTGTCAGTGCTTGTAATGATTTTTGCATCTTTCTCGGACAGTTTTAAATGCTTCCACACTGCTGACATGTTTGTTGCATTGCGCCTCTCACTCTAAGCTGGTTGCTATTTGATCACATCACGTCATTGTTTTGTACAATTTATTCGATCTTTTCGCTTATTCAGTTACCGAACATTCGGTGCATCCCTACTTTTCTGTAGGATAGGGTACTATCCCGCCAAGCAATACGAAATACCTCTAGTTTTGTTTTCCTTCAGCTGTGCTCCATTTTTCCTAGCTGCTTTCTTTAGGGTGCGAGTGTGCTCATTATACCACGGTGTCAGACTGTTTTCCTTAATCTTCCTTAAGCGTAAAGGAGCAACCGTATCTACAATGCTAGAAAAGAGAGAGTTCATAGTTTCTGTTACATCATCAAGTTGTTCTGAGCTATTGGATACGCTGAGGAATTGAGATAATCAGGAAGATTACTTACAAAGCAGTCTTTTGTGGTAGAAGGGATGGTTCTACCATACTTAAAATAAATTCCTGTTCCTGTCCCGCTCTGCGTTATCATCTCAAGGGATGACATACTTAAGCCAATCAGGAGGATAGAGAACTCCCTTTTGTTTTAGAACCATGTCTGCCACAAATGGTTGATTGTCCCCTTTTGACCAGCTTCGCTCAAATACATGTAAGAGACACAAGAAAAGGGTAATTTACAGGACGCTCTCCTGGCCTGCAAACACAAATGATCTAAGGAACAGTGATAACGTTTAACTCAAGCAACAGATGGCCCGTGGCACCCATGACCATTTACGCATAAATTAGTAATCAAATAAACAAGAAAAAGACTAGTGGGGATTTACGTCCCTACTCTGAGCCAGGAGGCTCACCAGACTCATGTAGCTGACATTCTTGACCTCCCGCTATACATTCCAAAATGCACACTCTTTCTTTGCAGACAAAAGAAACACAGAAACTTGCACAGACAATTTCAAAAAACAATCATTTAAAGTATTGCCAGTAGGGCAACTTTATCCACGAATAATGTGTTTTGTGCCTTTTTATGCTGGATGTGTTTTATGTAATTGATGGAGTTTAATCAATGTTTTATAACCCCTTTCAGTAGATAAGTTATTGTGTATACAAGATACCTGATATTTGATGTTGAATTAAAGCTTGTTTTATTTGCAGAACCTTGGTGTAAATGAAAAGTTGGTATTATATACAGTTAAACAAGTTATTAACAAAACTTGCAGGAATATTCCCCACATGGAAGACTAAGCATCGTGTTAATTTCTGCACGAAAAAGGAATCATATGGGGCGTGGACCCGCCTTGCCACAAACTGATTGGAACACCATGATGTGGGACGGACGATCAAAAACCCAATGTCCGAAAAGCTCTTTTGCTTTTGTTTGATCGCGCTCCAGCTTGCAATCCCTAACCACACCATCACGCAATCGAGCCATCCAGATCACTCAAACACTCCGTTGAAGCTTTGTGACTGCCGAAATCTTCAAAGTCTAAAGCCACACAAAGAAACTCTCTGAAGAACTTCAAGCGCCTCACCATCCATAGCCAAGGCAACCGACTTCAGAAGCTCCTCCGTTACAAGGCAAACCTCCATTCATCACCACGTGAATCCCAAAGACGTCATCAAGGAAGATCGCCAGCCGATCAGCAATGCCGGTATTCCCTCAGCCAGAAAAGGAAACCCCACTTTCCAACGCAAACACAAGTAACAAACAAAATCTTCTATCTGCTGAAACCGGTGCTGAATTGATCTTAAGCAGTAAAGATAAGCCAAATCTCTGCTTTGTGATTCTCTCAGGTTGTGATTTAAAGAATTGGTAGCGAATAACTTATTAGACTTTTGGGACTTCAGTCAAACCCCGTTAACTCTCATCTTCAGTATATGTGTGTGTGTGTGTGTGTGCTTTCGGTAGTTTTAGTCCCTGTTCTTAGAGTAGCTCAAAACATTGTTTCATTATAAATAAGCAGTGTCTTGTGTTGTGTAAAGTTAAAACTTTGCCCAGATCTTGCTACCTAGCTTGTAGCTTAATAAATCATCACTAACCGTTATTATGACTTTGGCCAGGGCATAATACAAATATCAAAATTGTTAAGATATACTGATCTTTAATGTTTCGCTGGACGAACAGTTGATAAAGTGTAAACTATCAATTTTGAATCAGTTTTAATCAGGGTGACTCAGAATCTTTAGATTCAAATTCCCCTCTGAAAAGAGCTAGTTTACTACAACTCGTTTAAAATAATGTAATCATCATGTTTTAACCAGGTTTCTGTCAAACAGAGCACATCTAGGTTATGATCAGAGATCATATTTACAAAAAGTGCTTTCGTAGAAAGGGACCTGATATTCAATAAGCCAAGCTTTATCATTTGTTTATCCGTATTACATCTGTTTTTTATTTGTTGAACATCAATTAAATTGTTACTCTTAAATTGGTTTGGACGTTTTTTGTATTTTCTAGCTCGGGGAACAGACACAGTCTCTATAGTGTGATATCTAGGTGAAAGAGTCTCTATGTGCTGAGAATTAACTGATTTCTGTGACGCGAGGCAGCTAGCAGATGGTCGGTTTAGCCAGTCTGTCTGCTTCCTGCCCTGGGCCTCAGTTACTGGTCAAGTGCAAACTCTTAAGACTATGTGCCATATTTCTAGAGAGAAGAGTGGCACCACCCCAGGAGGGATGAAGACCATCTCTTATCAACAGGTCAGGTATGCCCCAAAAACTCATTCAATTGTCTATGAAACCTATGTTATTCTGCGGGTACCACTTAGACATCCATCACCCATACAGTATCTCGTTGCCACGGTAAGCTGGGAGGGGACCAGCGCATATTACAGTGTCTGACATCGTACTTGCAAGTTCACACACCTCTTTAACATTATTTTAAGTGATCTCTGACTGGCGAAGTCGAACATCATTAGTGCCGACGTGGATAACAATCTTACTGAATTTATGTTTAACATTAGCCAGCACTTTTAAATTTGTTAAGATGTCAGGTGCTCTGGCTCCCGGTAAACATTGGACTATGGTGGCTGGTGTCTCTATTTTCACGTTCCGTACAATAACCAACGTGAAATCGCCAATAACTAGAGCACTTTCATCAGGTTTCTCAGTGGATGCGTCACTGAGTGGCGAGAACCTGATCTAGTCGCATCCAAAGCCGTATCTACAGCCCTCACATTCTTACTGTCCTCAATTCAAGTTTGGATGCGTGTCTCTAGTTCTGAAATCTTCTCTGTCAGCCTAACTATTTCCCTGCATTTATCACATGTGAATCCCTTGCTGCTGACAGAGAGAGCTAAACTATACATGTGGCAAGCAGTGCAAACAACAATAGCAGAAGAAGCCATTACTCACCGTGATTGATGAATGATTCTGACTTACCACTGTTGTTTGATGAACTCGTGAAAAACGGCGCGAGAGAGAAAAGAAACAGTAAGAGAAAAAATAAAAAGGTAATGGTTATAGAACAGTAATAGAAGCGCGAATGGAAACGTGAATGACAAGCTAACCGGCTAATGAATGCTACCGAGCTGTACACGCGCGGCACTCGTGATTTGAAATTTAACGCAAACGATCAAATTAGTTCAATTAGTTTGATAGATAATATCGGATATATGGTGGGAATTAAGATTAGATTTTATCACTTTAAACAAAAGAGAGTGATAGTAAGATTCAACAGAAAAGCGAAGCTACATGGAGCTACAATCACAAACCACTCAGCAGCACGGCGATGACCAGTAAGCTTACAGAGATGATGAAATAAAATGGGATTTAAGCACAGCAGTCGTGTTCACTTTTTATGAAAGCTCAAAATAACAAGACAAGCAGCAAACCAACATAATGCAACGTAAACAGACCATGAGCTGAAAGAAACACAGAGCTTAAAGAATTCACCACAATCATATATATCACCACATCTAAAAACAATGCTCTCAGATACTATCAAATTAATCCTTTTTTCTTTATTTTTTTCACACCAAACTAAATAATATATGCATTAACTCCTAATACCGTACACGTATTCTTCAGTTATTAAAAAACAGCTGATTTAATTTGAGCCTTGTTAATGATTTTCAGTTTTATTTAAAATATATTCTGTAAATTTATCAATTCAAACCTCATTTGTTACATAAATTGATAACATTTGAAACAGACATTAAATATGAGATGAAATTAGTGCAGTCAATAATGAAACACATTTCCATATGCAAAGTGAACTGTGGATATTTAGGAAAGAGAGTTTTTGTGTCATCTAGTGCTTTAGAGGAAAATAAAATCACGTCTTTATCCCTGTTAGATACTGTATGTGCATCACAGAATATTATGACATTCAAGAGGGTATGTCTCCCTGATGACGTCATAATATGCAAATTAGACGAGTATATTTACACCCCACATAAACGTTCAGTCATGCCCAACATTTTTCTAATTTACAGTAGATCTCTATCTTTAAGCACTTTCAAGCCACAAGCTTTTGAAATCTTGATGTCAAAATCCAGCATTTTTCCAAAAAACCCTGGCGCCTAAAGGGTTAATCTAAAAACAGCATAAAAACCTGCTGAAATACAAAACATGAACTAAAGTAACAAACATTACACATTTAATTGATCCATGATCACATTTCGTTCAGCTCTTTGTCCTTATTTTGAACGTGCTGATGTTGTTCTGCTCTTCTAATGTCTAGTAACTCTCCTGAAGCTCATTTGGCTATTGTGAGCTATTGATAATATTTCACAGTGATGATACATACAGCATTCAGACATTTCACATATTCATCACAAAGACAATATTTGGCCACATGCAAACTCAGAAACTTTTATTTTGAAATTGCCATGTACAATAAATTGCATATTTAGAAACAGGTTGATGTATTGTCCTGTGTTGGCAAACGTTTATAAATTATATACATTACAAATCTAGTGAGATAATGCACAGTTTTCCCAGATGAACGTTAAGCAATTCAAATTCACAGCATATACAGAGGAAGAGTTTAGCCAGTCTTCACTGGTAAATTACCGGTAAGTTACCATTAAGAGATCATGTGTGAACAGGACCTTGTCAAAAATCCCGGTAAATTTGTTCTGGTGATCATATTGTTCCTATGGAGATGACATGATTACTCTGAGCTGTTTACAAAGCTCCACTGCCTTTTAATTAGTTATCCTATAGAAATATGCGTTAGATGGACATCTTTGACCATTGGGCCTCCCCAACAAACACAGAACGTTGCCTCAACGTAGCCAACCTTTTAGCAACGTTGTTACAACATGGCTAAAAGGTTGTTGGTTCTACGTTGCGTCGTTGAGGTTGTTACTGTGTTGTCACAATGTTGCCATTCAATCACGGTTCAGGGCCATTGCTGAAGGTTGTGCTTAGGCTGTCTGGACAACCACTAGACGACATGTACTCGTCACTGTTCCGAAGCGCATTTTAAATTTGAACAGACCGTTGGGCCGTTATTCTTTTTCAAGCCAGGATACGTCTGTCACGTATCCAGTCCATGAACTTCCATCTGTTAGCCATCAGAGGTCACCCTTCCCATTTCATTGACTCTTGCACTACACACTGTTGCATATCACCCGGACTACATATCCCATCATCCACTGCACTAACGACACACACACACTGTTGATTGCACAGCACTGATTGCACACAGCTGTTATCACTCACACATCCCCTATTTAACTCTCACATCTCAACTTTAACTCTGATCCCATTGCACTGCCGAGTATTGTTTAGCATTTATCAGTTTGATAGCTACACTACAGAGCCCTCGATAGGTGCCTAGTCTTGCCTTGCCTTGCCTTGTCTGTGTTCTCGATTTTTGCTCTTCGCCTGTTTTCCTGGATTTATCCCTTTAGTCTTGTCCCTCCTGATTCTGTTTGCCGTTCATCGACCTACGTTAGCCCTAGGACTATTCTTGTGTCTTGCCCGCCATATACCTGTTTGCCACTGTTTGACCCTGCCTGTTTTATGACCACGTCTCTGTCTTCTCCAAATAAAAAGCTTGCACATGGATCCGCACATCTCACGTCTTGTCAGCCACGTAACAGAATACTCGGCCGCACAAGGATCCAGCGGCTTTTCAAGTGGACATTGGCCAGGTATGGACACTGCAAGGCTGTTGTTAGCCCTCGAGCAGGGCACACGCTCGCTCGAGG
>NW_015507297.1:39763-41251 GCF_001515645.1 Sinocyclocheilus grahami | reverse complement strand
ATTAAGTCACAGTTTATGATCATGAGTCTAGTCAAGTCACAGCTGTTCGTCATGGGTCTAGTCAAGTTACAGTTGATCGTCATGAGTCAAGTCTAGTCCCAGTGGATCTTCCTGAGTCAGGTCTAGTCACCGCTGATCTTCCTGAGTCAAGTCTAGTTACAGTTGTTCTTCCTGAGTTCAGTCAAGTCAGGTCACTGCTAATCTTCAGGAGTCAAGTCAAGTCGCAGCTGATATTCATGAATCTAGTCAAGTCACAACTGATCCTCAGGAGTCAAGTCAAGTCACAACTGATCTTCATGAGTCCAGTCAAGTATCAGCTGATCTGCCAGAGCCTCATCAGGTCTCAGCTGTTCATCTCACACTGTTGATTGCACAGCACTGATTGCACACAGCTGTTATCACTCACACATCCCCTATTTAACTCTCACTCTGATCCCATTGCACTGCCGAGTATTGTTTAGCATTTATCAGTTTGATAGCTACACTACAGAGCCCTCGTTAGCTGCCTAGTCTTGCCTTGCCTTGCCTTGCCTTGTCTGTGTTCTTGGTTTTTGCTCTTCGCCTGTTTTCCTGGATTTATCCCTTTAGTCTTGTCCCTCCTGTTTCTGTTTGCCGTTCATCGACCTACGCAAGCCCAAGGACTATTCTTGTGTCTTGCCCGCCATATACCTGTTTGCCACTGTTTGACCCTGCCTGTTTTATGACCACGTCTCTGTCTTCTCCAAATAAACATCTTGCACATGGATCCGCACATCTCACGTCTCGTCAGCCCTGTTACAACGTGAGTATTGCTTATGATTTCTCTTTTAGATCAGAATCAGAATCAGAATCAGAATCAGAATGAGTTTTTATTGCCAGGTATGTTTACACATACGAGGAATTTGTTTTCATGACGTCCACTGAAGTCTCTTAAGAGGTGGCGGCGCAGGCTGCAGAACCTCCCAAGATGGCGACACTTGCCTCGGTTACTTGCGTGGTGGTGGCGCCCAGCAACGCACTTTCTGCCTGTTCTGTTCCGGCCAAGGAGGCTGTCTATAAACTCTCTGCTTATCCTGTTCCGGCCAAGGAGGCCGCCTATGAACTCTCTGCCTGTCCTGTTCCGGCCAAGGAGGCCGTCTATGAACTCTCTGCTTATCCTGTTCCGGCCAAGGAGGCCGCCTATGAACTCTCTGCCTGTCCTGTTCCGGCCAAGGAGGCCGTCTATGAACTCTCTGCTTATCCTGTTCCGGCCAAGGAGGCCGCCTATGAACTCTCTTCCTGTTCTGTTTCGGCCAAGGAGGCCGCCTATGAACTCTCTGTCTACCCTGTCACAGCTATAGAGGCTGTTTGCGAACTCCCCGCTTGTCCTGTCACAGCTATAGAGGCCGTTTGCGAACTCCCAGCTCGTCCAGTCACAGCTATAAAGGCCGTTTGCGAACTCCCTGCTTGTCCTGTCACAGCTATAGAGGCCGTTTGCGAACTCCCTGCTCGTCTTGTCACAGCTATAGA